>NW_010125584.1:13881-17976 GCF_000699245.1 Pterocles gutturalis | reverse complement strand
GGGGCGGGGGGGGGGGGGGGAGCACTGAGCCCCCGTGGCCGCATGTCCCCGAGCAGTGGGATGCGGCATGCCAGCAGATCGCGCACAGGGCTTGTGGTGCTACTGGGACACCACTGCAGTGTGAAAAGAATGGCATCCGCCCAACAGGGCTGCCACTTAACGGACTGATTGTAGATACATATATTTGGACAAGGAGCAATCGGTGTTGTACAGAACAGCACAGCACAGACACTGTCTCAGCCCATCACACCGCACTCTCCACTATACAGCATTCATTGTAACGGGACCCCGGAAGGAGGGAGCATGGCAGGTCAGCCAAGCACAGGGACAGCCCTTGCTATACAACCCAGTCCTCGTTGCTTTCAAAGCTCATGTCTATACGGTGCAAATCCTGACAGCCAGGCCCTTACAAAGCACGGTTCCAGGAAATCCATTAAACCTTCACTGGGTTCATCACCATTGCTGTTTTCTCCTGCCAGTGCCACCCGCATCATTGGGGCTCTGCTGCCAGCTCCTCCCCACACCCAGAGCAGCACCAGCCCTTCCCACTGGTACCAGCACACCCCCACTCCACGGGGGCAGCAGGACAGAGTCCCAGGGACTCAGCTTGTGCTCTGCTTCCTGACCAGTACAGGGAGTTGAGGACAACAGACAGCCAAACTGAGCCTGGATACCTGGGGCCTTACCCTGTGCCCGGGCACCTGGCAATCCACTCACCCAGCACTCGACAGCCCCGTATGGAGAGCTGTACTACGGCACCAAGGATGCTGCTGTGAGCCAGAGTGCCTGTCCTCAACACAACACCACAGCCTGCTGGGTCACAGCATCCTTCACCTCTGCACACATCAATCCATGATCTGTGAAATATCATCACCATCCTTTTCTCCCAACCTTCGTCTGTCTCTTCTCTGAGGCTGAAGATCCCTTCCCAGCATCTCAGTTTTCTACGATTGGACTCTATGATCTTAAAGGTCCTTTCCAACCTAAGCAGTTCTACAATTTTAAGTTAGCCTCATACTATCTGGCATCTGTTTTAAAACTTCACAATGACAAAGGAAAAAAACGAACAACTAAAAAGCAATTATTTTAATGACCCACTCTGGGTGCAAAAAGACCCCCAATTGTAGGAAGCCCATGGTTCAAAGGTAAGGCTATTACGGCAGCTAGCCAGCACAACACACTGCTGCAATGCTCCATGCAATACCTAGAGGTGCTGCTCTATCCCAAATAATAGGAAATTAATGTTTGCAAAAGGCTTTCGAGTGTTCCCAGGCAGGAAGCATTACAGGAGGCAAGAGAGTCGGTATTATTTATATAGATCCCATTATTACAAAGTAGAACTCCACACCGTTGCTGTAATAAAATGTTACCCAGGAGACCACTGAAAAACCTGAACGAAATCCTGTACTAATACTCTGGGATGAAATAAGAACACAAAAGGAGACAGCCTTTCAGATCATTTGCTGTTATCCCTTTACACAGAACCGCCTCGACATGTGCTGTGCATTGCAGGGGCTGGCACGTCAGCAGGGCGCTCTGCAACAGCTGCAGCACTCCTTACAAGCCACCTTTTCCTTCTCACCCCTATTTCTTGGCTTAATTCTCCCTGGCTTGTTTTTCTGCTGATGAGAATGTGCCTCTCCTGTTGGGGGATTTGGCATTAAGAAATGACAGGGAGGCAATACTGAACAGTCTTCATGCGGAAGATCCTTAGAGACCAGCAGGGCTGCAGGAAACCTGGCTATGCATAGGGAAAACGAAAACCTGAGCAACCACCCAGTCCCACGCACACACCCCTGGCAGGGACAGACTCACCCAAATTCACCTGAATGCCAGGGATGCATCTCTGCAGAGCCCCACACCGCACCCTGCACTCTCCTTTTAAGCAACCGGCCACAGAGACAGCAGAGCCACATGCTGCAGAAACAAAGCCAAATGCTCCCCAGGGCTGGACCACACACCAGGGACGAGCAGTTTCTACCCATGCTTTATCGGAGCACAGCCCTGCCTGTGCTCGGTGCGTATGGACCGGCACCGCTGACCAGCCAGGGACTCTGCCTGGGCACGGCTACAGCTGCAAACAGGTGTCTCTATTTTTTGCTCAGTTCCCACCAAGGCTCACTCCACCACTGCGACCAGGAGACGCGCTCCCAGGGTGGAGGGAAAGCCACTATTATTTGTGCTCTTGCTGGGGGAGCTGCAGAGAGAAGCTCATTAGTACAGATACAGAACCCCAAAATCAGGCCACTTCAGTCGCTCCTGTTTCTAGAAGCAGTAATTCTCCGTAGGTGCTTAAATGACTACGGAACACACCATGTGCCAAACCACCGTGTTTCGGGACTGGATCCATTTCGGAACAATTGTGGGCAATTATCAATATTTGGTGATTTGCAGCAGCAGAAGCTTCACTTGACATCTCAGTCCTGGCCATTGGAGACCCCAGGGAGCAGCTGGGCTTCCATGGGCAGTAGATTTTCAATCTAAAAATGCTTTATACAAAATAAAGGAACCCAAATTACTTTAATAGCTAACTGATAGGTACTACATGATAAACAGACACAGAGCCAAATAGCTTCTGTCCTTGGTCCAGCCCTATTCAGTACACCACTCAATGATCTGGGAAATACAGAGAACCATCACGGATGCAGTTTGTGCCTGGCAGCATTTGGTGCCAGGAATGGCATTAATGATGGGAACAGGTCTGGAAAGCTGGGTGATGTCAGTTTATTTGAGCAAAGTGCTCTGAATAGCCACAAAAGGCACATTGCCTGTCTAAGGACCAAGCACTCCAGTCATGCTAATAACACGGATGACAGTATTTTGGCATAGGCAATTAAGAAAAAGAATTGGGGAGGTTTGTACAGAACCGGCCTCACATAAACTCCTCATGTGATGCTGTTACTAAGAGGGGAGAAGCAATCCAGGGCTACACAAATAGGAGATTAACAAGCAAGTGCAGGGAAATGGTGTTATTTTGGCATCCAGTATCCAAGATACCATTGCTAAATGCTGTGAGCGGCTCTGGTGACCGTATTTCAAGTATAGTCTTGAAAATATATGCAGGATTCAGACAAGGCTCTGAAGTTCTGTTGGCTCTGGAAAAGTTCCCTGACAGTAAGAGGCTTTCGTAGCTCTGGCTATGCAGTTTCCCCAAGAGGTGGTGGGGATAATTCAGCCACACTCTGCGATTACCTCCGAGAGTAAGAAGCTCCAATAGCAGGCAGCTCCCAGCCCAGCCAAAACGGATACACGGCAGGCGCAGTAAATGAAGTCAATATTGTAAAGCTGAGGGCAAACCTTCACTGGGAGCACAGCACTGGGATGTGATCAACCCTGCTCCGCTCAGCCAGCAGCGTGGGAGGTGTGCAGAGAAAATCCAGCACCCAGGCTGAAGTGACGAGCCCAAAGCAGAAGGCGCAGCGGACATTTGGGTGTGCACAGCGGCACCTTCAGCTTGGGCACCTAAACAAGGGGGGGCCTGAGGGTCCTGCAGGTGAGACAGCCCTCCCAGCCGTGCTTGAATGCCCTCCCAGCTGCCCCATCTCTGGCCCATGTGCGATGGTGTCCCTTAACAGTACCAAAAATGCAGTTAATGGCAGTGGGAGAACTTCCCAGTGAATAAAAGAAAAGGATGCTTCATGGAGAGCACCTGGGGAGCCAACTGCTCAGACTGCCTGCCAGAGCCACTTGCAACAGGGGACAACTGAGGGCTTTGGGGGTTTGTTGCTCTGAGGGGACACAGGAACCACGTGAGGACACTTTGGGGCTGTGCGTCCCCACTGAGGCCACTGTGGGATGCAATGGATTAGAAAAATGACAGGTCACTGCCTCCAGCTGAGAAACATCATGCAAAGGGACAGCTCTGCAGCTGGATGAGGGTCCCAAAAACACCCAACAGAATCCTCCTGCAGCAGTAGCAAACCCTGCTAAACACAGCTGAATCCCATACTGCTGGGGACCGGGGGGGGGTCAATGCCGCCCAGCCCCGCACTGCCCAGCACCCCCGCAGCCTCTCCCAGGGCCCCGTGGATTGCCCAGCGCTCAGCCCCACGGAGCCTCAGCGAGCCCACGGGCAGGGAGGAGCAGGGCAAACCC
>NW_010125584.1:0-13810 GCF_000699245.1 Pterocles gutturalis | reverse complement strand
GCAGCCAGCGGCAGAGACACCCATCTCTGCTCATCAGCGAGGGCGCTGGGTCAGGCTGTCGCACGAGCAGAGCACAGGAGGACTCATCAAGCCTTTACGCCTGATTATACATAAATGAAGTGCCCTCGCCAGTCCTGTCGCGATTTCCAAATTACCATGAGCACTTACACCAGAACCTGTGCCCATGTTAGCTGGGGGGACTCCCCACACGGTCTAACTAAAAGGGGGGGGAAAAAAAAGCAAACCTCCAGAGTGATAAGGCAATGTTTCACACACCAGAACCGCAGTTTTAATTCAAATTTGGAATTTGTTAGAAAGCTTTGACTAAAAAGAAACAAAAACTGGCACAGCGAGAGAATTATTGTTCGTAATGGAGGTCTGCAGCATGAGATTTTTCCAGGCAAACAGTGCTTGTTAAAATAAATGATGAAAACATTCAGCATTCATACAAGAATCCATGTGCATCTGTAAAATGAGTAGCAGATAAGTTAGGTTTAAAACAATCTCAGAAAAAAGAAAGAACTAATTTTCAGTGAAGTTCCCCCATATCCTTGCCCTCAAATCACTAAGAGCATCCGTACAGCCTCAGAAATCCCATTATCTCCCTGTTCCTGTCATAAATTCAGCAGTGTCTCTTTGATAAATTGCATTCCTTTTTATCATATCATTTCTTTAACAAAAATTACTAGTCAGAGTTTTTCTTAAAGCCCACACCAGTAAATTTGATTTATATAGATATATAATTGGAATATATATATGTATATCATATAAATATGGTATATGCACATATAGATGGGATCATGATGTGCCATTACTAAAACAGCACTATCATTTCTATAGCTCTTAAAGAGCCTATTGTGATCTGTGATTCATGTGTTTTCAGGAGCTGTGCTTGTCACCAGAGCTCTACACCTCCTTTTTTCTGGTTAAACTAGATGATTTTCTTTTTTAGTTTGTCTATGTGCTAAATTATTCTGGAACAGTTATTCTTGTGCAGATGCCCTCAGTCTGGAATGAAAGGCTTTATCATTTTGATTTAGTTTTACCCATATGCTCAAAACAGTAAATATTTCCCTTATTCCAGATGAGGAAACCAAAGAACAAAGCAACCAGCAAGCCAGCCTCCAGCCCGCACGATGGATTAGTCCAGGCACCCCAACACTGGTGCTGGGCTCAGCCTAAGGACCCACGTGCTCCATTTACACAACTGCTCATAAATCAGGGCACACCCTGTGCTCGTTCTGCCCTACAAATTAATGTTTGATTATTTGGGTTTGTGAAACTAGGCAAGTTTCCCACCCTCTCCACATAAAAAATAAATCCATACACAGAACACATGGAGTTAGAAACCATCTTCCCTAATTTCTGCCATCTTCCCAGCTGGGGAGCAATGAATCCAGGAACCAGACTTTTGCTGTGTTGATTGAGCACATTAACCAGCAATTTTATTGGGACAGTTGTAAATATATGAGGCTGTAGTGACATTTTGGTTTCCTTCTGAACTGTTGGACAGTTTCCCACCAAACCAGCCCTATGCACAATTCAGCATTCTCTCACCTGCAGCCCACATCTCTGCATGCATGTTATTTTCCCCAATAAGTCTTTCTTTTTCAAAATTACTAAGAATGCTGTAATGTATACCTTGAGTTTCTCGATACTGGGAAGCCCAGCCCAGGAGCCCTGCTCCTTCACCAGCTGGGATCGCATTCCCTACCTGCAACTCAACCACCACAAACTTGGCACCGCGGAAAAAAAAAATCTCCTTGGCAATAAAGCGCTTGCAACATGTGTGTTGACATCTTTACAGGGGTGACAGGTCCAGCCAAGAGGAGAGATGTAAGGGAAGAGAGAAGCCTGTGCACACACCATCACCAGATACAAGCACCTCATCATCCTGCTCCTGCTTTTCATCCCATCTGTAAGCCAAAAGCTGCACTTTCACCCGTTTTACAGCCAGGTGACCGAAGCATATGTGGGAACACGTCGGAGGGACCTGAACACTCAAATCACACAAACAGAGTTCAGCGACTGACCTGGGAGCAGGAAAGGAGGCCGTGGCAGTGCAGGGAGTTAACCCTGAGCAGCCCCAAGCCCAACTTTGGAACTGGCCACCGCTATTCCCCACTTCACACAAAAGTGGATTCTTCCGGAAAAGTTTCTGTACAAGACATTAATTTTATATTAATTTATTTAAAATTAGCTTGTGCGATGCAAGCACATAGGAAACAAGCAATTAAGGAAGAGCTTAGAAAGACTGGCCCTTCATTTTTGCGTGGTGAGATCTATTGTTGCAATAACCGGGGTGATGAGGGCGCAAGCACTCAGCCTGAGGGGCAGCCGTGCTCCGTTCCCAGACTGAGTGCTCCGCTAACACACGGCCCCAGCACACACCGTGTCCCGGACGCCTTGCCACAGCCCCCACCCCCATGCCAGAGGCCAGGGCAAAGATTTCTGCACCAAACCCAAGGCTGCCACAGCCACCCATGGGCTCATCTTTCCTGGGATAACAGCGGCTTCGGTGAGACTCAGCACCCAGGTGGGACAGCAGCAGCACGGGAAGGGAAGGAAACCCAAGCGGCCCCAGAAAACGTGGGCAAAAGCGGCAGAGGCTTTGCGTGCAGCGTCACACAGCGCAGATAGAGCTGATGAGGCTGCAGAAGCGCACCGATATCCTCACCTGCCCGCAGAGGCGGCGGGTGAGTCACGGCCGTAGGTAGGTCAGGCTGGCAGCGCTACCGGCAGGAACATGCTGAGCAGCCCCAAAGCATCCTCGCGGGAGACAAGCAGCTAATTCACCTCTCTCTTCCCAGCCAGGAGCTTTATAGCCTCTTTATGTAAAAGATAAAATGGAAATAAACTTTAGAATGATGTTAACTAAAACTTTCTAAAATAAAACTTCCATTAAAAGGGAGGCTGAAAGCAGCTATTTCTGAAGCTGCTGCATCCTCCATGGTACTCGCACTTACCTCATCCCGAAACCCCCCGGGGAGCCGCTGCCTCCCCTTACTCCAGCCCTGCACCGCTTGCTCTAGCTGAAATACCAGGGCAGGGTCACTGTCTGCAGAGACAGACTTTCCCAGAGACCAAGCTCCTAACAATCAAGTCGTGCTGTCAGGTTAATTAGCACACAAATTAAGAAACGTTTCCCATGCAGCAGTACAAGGCACAGCTGTGGCCCTCCTTGACACAGCACCGAGGAGAGGTTGTGGGGATGGAAACGAATGACGCACCGGGGAGCGAGGGCACGGCTTTTTGCCCTATCTATGACCCCCTGCGCAGACAGTCTCAAGAACTAAAGCAAATTAAGAAGTTTACCCTGTTTCTATCCTAGCATATATTTCTTCCTTGATTAAATTTTAAGTTTTCTACTTTAAAAGGTGGGACGTATTTTCCAAATATTTCCAAATTGGGCACGTAAGCTATGTTTCAACCACACTATTTCTGGAGCCAGACCACAGCTCGGAACCACCACGCAGCTCCACTGTCAGGTCAGCCAGGACACAGCAAGTGCCACCACGTCAGGAGGAACGAGTACATCTGCAACCACCCTCCATCCTGCACTGCTCCCCTCACACCAAAGCAGGATCTTTGGATCATTATTACATCATCCAAATTTATTTTTTTTAATTGTTTCTATTAATTTATGAAGAACCATGAATTAAATACATCACTCAAAAGAAATGCAAGAGGTCAAAATGTGTCTGTGTTCAAAGTAATAAGCAATTCCACTTGGTTGCCTGAAATCTTCTCAGGGCACCTTCTTACCTGAGAATGGCACAATTGTGGAAAAAACTTGAATAAACTTATTCTTCTGAATGGAGAAAAATGAAAAAGATCTTATCAGTAATGCCAAGCCAGCCTGCCAGAATAAAAGGTGGGGGGTGAGAGACAAAAAGCACGATTAATGACACCTTAATCTTTTAATACACTAATTTCTGCCTTCAAGGGACTTCTGGTAAATACCACAAGGAGTCTCACCAGGAAAGCCCTGTCAGCACTAACATTGCTGCTGGGCCCGGCAGGTTTTCGGTGCAGCAGATCACAGTCAGATGCTCCCTTGGCGCTGCTGGGACAGCAGACAGACGTGAGAACCCATTTCTGCTGTGCAGCACAGGTCCAGTCTGCCCCAGCTCGTAACGCAGGGAACACCACCTGGAGCTCTGCCACCCCCTTACACGCTGCCAGAATCCTGAAATTCCTCTCCTCCCCGCGCCAGCAGCTCCCCAGTGGAGCCCGAGGCTGTTCCTGGTGCCCCACCGCGGCGTGCCCAGTCCCCCCTGACTCATTCCCTGTGTGCGCTGTGTCAGGACAGGACGACTCTGTCAGGTTACTCACATCCTGCGTGAGCAACCCCATGGGCCATCCAGTCACACCTCCTGGCCAGCGTGACGAGTGACAGCCCACGGGGACCTTACCCATCGCTGCTGCCATCACCCCCGCAGGGCAAGCAGCCGGGAGATGGGGCAGCGCAGCAAAAGATGACAGATATTAACACTGGCCAAACCAGGGTTAGGCAGCTCTGAAGAAAGAGTGGGTTCACATGAATCCACAACGGACTGTAGTTTTCAGAGTATTGTTAATTACAGCACCAAGAGATACAAAGGCAACATGCTGTGGAAAGGAGCAAAGGATGGGGCTGGGAAGGACAAGCATGCAGGGAGAGGGTGGCTGTACCCAGGTAGATAGGTAGATCTTCTTTTGTCACATCCTCGGTCGTTGGACACCAGAAGCAGGAAGAGTTTTTAAACCATTATGTAATTTTATTTCTTTAAATCTTCCAACTTGCACAGCACTTCATCCTGCTCTACCTTGCCTCAGCAGCAGCAGACCCCGAGGGCAGGAATCTGATAGCCAGGGCTGCAGCTTTACAAAACCATGTCCCAGAGCTCTCCTTCGCCCTGAACAGGCAACAGCTCTTGAGTGAACAGAAAACAACAAACAAGGCACACGGGTTTTGCAAGCTGAACCAGTGCAAGTCAGCACGAAATAGCTGGGCACGTGATGCTGGCTGAACCAAGAGGTGCAGAAATTGAAGGGAAGAACTTCAGGAAATGCACCCAGAGGCATGGGCAATCACACCAGGGGTGAGTAAGAGCAATGACAGGGAAGCAGTGGGGGCTGGAGGAGCAGGCGAGCCGTGCTCACACCACCCCAGGCAGCACGTGCAGGCATCCGGGGCAGAATCACAAACTGGTGAAAACGGACATTGGACTGACCAGCCCACTGCTGCTCTGATAACTGCCACCCAGCAAAACGCTGCTCCCTGAAAACATCCAAGCAGTGTGCACTGGGGATTTGTACTGGGATGAGGCCATGGCCAAGTGCCCCAGCAAGGTGGGTCCCCGCAGAGCTCGGGGTGCTCCCCAAGTGCCCCGTGAAAGCCAAATGAGTCACCAATGGCCAGAGGGCTCAGTTACAGCAGGCTCACAGGATATACAGAGAGATATCTCAAGTCAGTCTCCCCAGACACCACTCCCAGTGCTGATGCCTTCAATCAAAAGGAGTCTCGCTCCAAGCAAAGGGCACACAGAGTTGCTCCAGAATAGCAGACGCTGGTTTCTGTACTCAGCCACATAGTTCCCCTTGCAGGGGACAGACAAAAATCTCCCTTCACCAACACGTGCTAAGGAAAGGAGACCACCAGGAAGTTGTGATGTACTGATGGCTTTTCACCCCATTTGGGGCAATAAGTTCCACAGTTTTACAGTAAGCTATATAGGGAATCATATCCATGTGTGGCATAGGCGCCACGGGCATTGTCAGACATCTGCCTGGCAAAAGATTAAGGTGCTTGATTTTGTCACAATCTGAAGCCTATACCATTAATTCAGACCATCAGAAAAATGGCACGAGTGGTATTCTGCTTCTGCTGGGGATGCTGCCATTTTAATGCAGTTTGAAAATGTGCGTTGCTATTCCCAGCACCTCCCTCACTCTTCATACTTCCATCTCACTGCATTTTCCCCTGGTCGTTTTAGCACATCCCCATATATCCCTTCTTCATCCTCCCCAAACTGCCTTCATCAGATCCTGCTTTGTATTTGCAGCCCCCAGATATTTCTCTTGCTGCCTGAGAATAACCAGAAAAAGAAACTCATAGAAGGCAATAAAGGTCTCAGAGCTCATAAACCCTACAAAAACTCCATTGATGTCACTTCTACCCCCCACCCCCTTTCCTTTCCTGACCATTCACGTAACCAGAGTTTGACAAAATTACACCTAAAGATCCAGGTTCCTGCCAGTGATTGCTGAAACTGCTCTCCACATTAATGTGCAAGAGGCTTTTCCAGGCTGCAGAGTGCCATCTAGATGGTGGAAGGAGGATTTTCTGAGAACCAGCCAGCTGGAGGTAATAAATCCTTCGGGGCTGCATCGCAGAATGCCTACAAGATGCTTTGCAGAACAGCTCTTTGCAGACTGCAGATGTTTTGTGGCAATTTTTTTAAAGTACTCAAATCCTTCTGTGGCTGAATGAGCAATGCTCTCAAATGGCTTGTGGGATGAGACGAGAGCCCTTTTAGCTTAGCATTTGAATATTTATGCATACTGATAGAGAAACATTTTAGGTCCTTATTTTTCCAGGCTTTTTAAGGGTTTACCTGTTTCAGATGGACACCGAGTCTGGACAATTTGGAAGCTGAGTTTCCAGGCAGACCTTAAGTAAAGGATATGTGTGGATGGGCATAACTGGACCTGAATAAGGTCCTGCGCATAACACAATTTTTTGCATATGTGCAAATATTTGTCTATGGGGAGATATTAGAAGGCGTAGACTGTACATGTAGTTTTAGACAGGCTAAAAATCCTGCCTATATCATGAATAAAAATGTCTCCAAGATAACCATAGAGATGTGGTGGGCAGCAGCTGCTGCAGCAAGAGGGGACTGCGCCAAGACACAGCATCCCACAGACCTGCTGAGCAGCAACAGGGAACCAAAGAACGTGTACACTCCCTTCTGTTCCCCTGTGCCAAGAAGGCAACCACATACTTACAGACTGAGCAGCTTAGTTTCTGTAAAAAGTAGTAAAAAAAGCACAGGGAAGTCTGTCCGAGCTTGTTCCTTGTCCATTATCCCAAGCTGGGTCAGATGAGCCCGAGGACAAGCTGACGCTGCCAAGGCCACTGAAGGGGATGAATCCCACTGCCCTGCGCAGGGCAGGAAGGCAGCTCAGCTGTCCCACCACCCCTGCTAAACCCCGTGTGGAAATCAGCCACTCACCGTGCTGGGTCCCCTCGCCCGAGCCCTCCCCCTTGAGAGATAACCCCTGGTTTAGGGAAAAAATCATCTGGAGCCAGAGCAGGGCGGAGAGCAAGCAGCCTGGCTGTGAGTCGCCTTTCTCCTGTGCACATGTCAAAACTTGACCTGACAAACCCACCGTTTAAGCTCAGCAGCACGGAAACAGCCACAGTGTCTCGTATCGACAGCCCACATTTAAAAACCAGGCGGCAGCAGCACAAAGCCGCCCTTCAGAAGCACAGTTCTTTCTTTGGGAGTTATAAAATTATACGCTAGCATAGCAACGTAATAAATAATAGAACCTGGTGAATAATGCAAATAAAATGTTTTTCTGTCTTATTCATATTTCTAAATATATTTCCTTCCTTTGCAGTTGGGCCCTTCCTGCTTTGCCTTTCATAAACCTTCACGTGGGGCAGAGACAAACTGCAGAGGGACTTGGGAGAGAAACGAAGGGGCTGCTGCCACCCCTGCCTCATCCCCCTTCCCTCCGCCTCACTCTGACGGGACCAGGAAGCCAGGGGCTGGGTTTAGATTTGGCAGAAAGGCTCTCCCAGCCTGTAATTACGCTAACAGCTTCATTAGAGCTTTACTTTGGGTCTAATTAAGTTTTATGAGATTTGAAAACAAACAGAACTTAGTTCTTTCTGACACAACAGACTCTCTACGTGTGCAAAGCAAAAAGATGAAAACAAAAAAGGAAGGAAAATTTAAGAAAGAGGTCTGTGCCCATCATTCTGGCTCAGGGCAGGGAACCCTTCACCAGCATCCCCATCAGAGATGGTGGGATCACTGCTGGAGGGACGGAGCCCAACCCAGCGTTCCTCACCCACTGCTCAGGGACCACCTGCTAATTGCTCCCCAGCACACTGTTTGGTGATTCTGTGAAACCAGAGGGAAATCCAGTGTTGCCCAGTTTCTGATGGCTGTGGGGAGGCAGCAGGAGAGGCAGCACACACCAGCTCTGGGGGTGATGGGCTGCACCCCTTCACAGCTGCGGGAGAGACTGCAAGGACCTGAGCTTCCCTTGGACAACAGCAGTGTCACCTTAGTTTGTGCATTGAATACCTAATGTAGGTGTAAAAAATGACACTAAATCAGAGTTTTGTAAAAAACACTCGCAAGAGCTGTACCAGACACTTGCCTATGTTAAATGGAAAGGGGCAGGATCCTGCTCGGTGCAAATGTATCACAGCAATTTAACCCCAACCTCTTTATTTCCCTACCTCTGAGAGAAAGACAATAAATTGAGTTCATTCACTCTTTTTGCAGGCTCTTAACTCATATTAGGAGCACAAGAGCTGCAGTCGGGGTGCTGAGCGCGGCGCTGGAGTGCCAGTGCCCTCTCCTGTTCAGCAGCACCGGCTGCCCTGCTCCCTCCCCGCACACCTGCACACCCTCAGAGCCTGCGGGAAACGTTCCCAAACAGCCTGGCATCCTGCTGCCGGCTAATAAAAATGGTATTGATAAGGTCAGGCAAAATACCAAAATGCTGCAGACTTACCTGGACACTGCATCCTCTTACTGCAGTCCAGAACAGCTATCGCTTTCATTGGGTCATTTAGGAAGAAATAATCATCAGACTACCTCTTTCCATTAAAGTACAGCAGGCTTGGATCTTCTTTCCAAAGCATATCCTCAGTGACATTCAGTTTTATTTTCTGTGGCTGTAACTCGAACTCCAGCCACTGCCAACTGTATTCGCAAAGTCACAGAGGAGGAAGCCAAAGCCAAAGGGGAGTCGTTCGCGGGTCTGACGCTGGGAAGTTTTTGCTCCTGTTACACCGGGACTGTTTTCCAGGCTCTTCACACCATCACTTAATTACGACAGCACAGGCTCACCCTCATTTTACCACAGTACCAAAAGCAGTGGTGATGCTACAAAGCGTTTTCTAACAGCTCTTTTTTCAGTTGCCCCAAGGATTTCTGAAGGGGAGCTCCAATGGAGTTGCTTTCTGGTCTGATGTTGTCACCCATCCTAAAGCAGCTGAAGGAATCAAAAGAATGAGCAGCAAACCTTTCCCCTGTTGAAAGACGGGAATATTCCCAAGGACTAGGTCCCTCAGGTGCCTTAGGATGGGCAAAATATCAGACCAAAGGGAAAAAACAACAGAATTCCTATTGATGTTTCAGCAAACAGAGGGAACACTTTCCCCCCCTCTGACCCGCCGCTGCCCAGAGTCACGCTGTAGTGTGGGGATTCCACCCCCCGGGCTGTCACAGTGAAGATTTCCAGCTGTCATATTTGCAGAGAACTGCTTGAAACCCTGACACTTAACAGCTCAAACCTGAGACAAATAAAAAGAACCCAAAGCTCCCTAAAACGAACTCAGCTGAGCCAGTGCTCTGGCAAGCAGGCTGCACACTGAGCAATGAAGATGCTCCTGTCAAATAGGATTTTCTAGCTCCTGACATGCACTTGTATTCTCAGTAATCACCATTTCTCTCGTACCACCTCAGTGCCACGATGCTCACACAATCTCCATTTCTCTGGCGGCCAGGGCCACCCGACAGCTAAGGGAAGAAGGGGGGAACAAAACTGCTGCCCGGTCAGTGACTATTCAGCTAAAGGCAGAAAGGCAGAGACCATCTCATCTACGCAGAGCATGCTTGGCCAGGCTAACAAAGACAACCCTAATGAGCTGAAAACACAGACAGCAAAAACCATGCAAGTTAAGCGGTGTATGAGCACGTTTATCACAGCTCGCACAAGAGGAGGAGCTCCCTGGGATGCTGCTGGGCAGAGAAGGGCTCCGGTGACACCACTGCCACCTGTGCCAAGGGAAGTGGTCCCACAGGGCTCAGGGGTGGATGGCACCTCCTGGCAAGGTCAGGCTCTGCTCCTGGGGATGCCATGCCTTCTGAAACCTAAATTGCTCCAACCGGAGCAGTACCAGTTTGACCAGTTGGAACCCAGGGCTCGGATGAGCTGGCGGATGTGGTTCACCCTGTGAAGTGGCTCTCGTGCCACTCTCGTGGTTTCAGAGTTGTCCTCACCATCACCAGCCAGCAACGGACAGGCGCAGAGCCTCTGTGATTACTGCCGGGCAATCTGACACGACGTGTTAATCCTTGTATTTCTCCTGTGCTGTTCTCCAAATAACAGTAACAGGGTCAGCCAAAATTTCAAACCAACATATTACCTGGTGTGTTGGTAGCAATCTATTTATATGTTCTCCCTCACTTTAAAAGTTGTAGTAACCTGTGCAGTAGCTGAAATTAAACCTGCTTTGTGTTTTGCCAGTCAGAAACAGCAAATACAGCTGCTCTGTCATCAGCTGCCAAGCTTGCTGCCGCTGCCTATAAACCTGGCAGCTCTCTATAAGCTGGCAGCTTCTTCTGGGAGCAGAGACCTGCTGTGGGGTTCGCAGGGGTCACACGTCCCAGCAGAGACACTGCTGTGGGGCGCGGAGAGGCCAGGCCACGCCGGTGCACTGGTCCCAGGGGTAACACCAAGGAGCCCTGGAGCAGCCCAAGAGCAAAGCTCGTAGCACAGAGCAAGGATAAGAAGGCCTCAGTGTTACCCACAGCTTTCACATGTGGATTTTGACATCTCTAATTTATTTTTTTTTCTGTAACTCAGATCCATCAAATAAATTTGTCCCAGTTTGGATGTTCACATAAAAAAAAACTTCAACATACCAGGGCTCTTCCAATGACAAATTGTGATTTTTGTCAGTTCTTCACATAATGTGTGTTCACACAACACTCATTAGGACCAGATCTGGAACCTGCTGAAAGCCAGTTGGGAACTAGGGAGGTTTATCCAAGAACAAGTTCTGGAACTCTTGGGCACCAAAAGAGATGTTGCATCAAAATAAATTTAAGTTTAGAAGATACTAAAGGTGTTTCTATACCATAATCTGGGTTGGTTGGAGCCTAAAATGAGTCACATGCAATGACCTGTGGCTGTCACTCCAAATGCCCAGTAGCCCTACCACAGCATTTTTTGGAAAAGCCCATCCATGGACTTCCACAGTCACCATCCGTGGATGCCAGACAGATGTGCAAGCAGGAAATGATGCTCCGTATTTCTGACCAAATTGGTCCCAAAGTAAAGCATGAAGGAAAAGCCACACATCCAGGAGCCTACCTGTATTGACGTGTATCTTCATCAGATCAGTCAGAGAAACCAACTCCTCTTTATCAAACACACCAGGTTTGGGGTCTTCTGGCCTGAAGCAGCAGCAGCTGAACTGGGAACTTCCTCGAGCTGGTTCATGGTGCTGTGTGTAAGCGGGGGCATCCCCTACGGGGTACCAGCCAGGGTGTAACCCACGCAAGGATGAAGCCATTTAATTGCACTGAGTAACTGATGGATTTCAGTCCATCTGTGATACTTAAACTTAATAGTTATCTCCAATAGCTACGTCCATATTAATAAATTAGAAGCAAAAGGCCAAGTTCAAAGCACACCAAAATCAATACAGCTTTAAACGGACTCATTTGAGATGAATCTAAAAACCCACACATTAAAAAGTGCCAGCTAGACATCTTTGTAGGAACTGAATCACCTGCCCACCAGCACCACAGGGGTCCAACAAGTGTTTCAGACAGGGGGAAGATGTCCAGCAAGAATCCTTAAAAATGGAAGAAGCCCTCAAGGCTGCAACAACGTGTGAGTTGTGCCATGTACTTCCAAAGGCAAGGGAAAAACAGGGGCTACCCAAAAGAATGTTCAGGAAACTACCAACTGAAGGGCTGTTTGGTGTGCAGGCTCTTCTGCTTTCTGTCAGAGGGAAGAGTATCTTCTTTCAACTTCATATAATTCTAAAAACATGAAATAAAACATCAGTATATACTTACATTTACCGGTTGTAAGAAGAGTGAGACCCAAAGCCTCGGTGTAAAACCACATAGCTCGAAGTCTGACCCACTGCACGCAGCATTACAAGCAACAGCTGCGTTCACTCCAAAATTATTTTGTGGGTTTTAAACAATGCCTCCACTACTGAGCACATGTTAAGGTTTGATCAACCCAATACTCATACCAAAAAAAAAAGTGTAAAAGGTTGTAGCATCTGTATACAGGGTTGATTTGTATGAAATGGGGGAGAAGGGAAAGTTACCTGCAGGGCTTAAAAATTTCATAAGGCTTCCCACAAGAATATGTAAAGCCATTTCAAACATTGATATAGCCTTTAAAATCTGATCAATAATTCATTCAACAGCCAAAGAACATTAAGAATATGTCAGAATCTGTGCTCTAAGTTGCTGAAATTCATCAGAATCGATGTGGAACGTGGAACCAAGTACAACTCCCATCCAAGCTAAAACATTTAATTCCTGGTGACCCTTCGTCAGATTTTGTCTCAACGCTGTATGTAGTATGGACTATACAGATTATTCAACACAGATTTATTTAAAACAATACAAAAATTAGAAGACACGAGGAAAGGGAAGAATGACAGAAAACTTGAAGTATTGCTGAGTACAGACAGAGCATGGAGGTACTGCCAGGCAGTGCAAGGAGAAAGGGATTTGTAAGAATAGGATGCAGATCCACAGCAAACTGCACTGCTTTAGTTTTTCTGCCATGAACAGTTAAAAGCAAAAAGCAGTTAAAAAACCATACTCTCCCCTTTGTTGCTGTCATATCTCCTGTTCCAAAGCACACATGCATTTGTAGAGGCCACTCCTTCCATCAGGAAGGTCACAGTAACACAGCTGTTGAAGAACTGCAGCAGGTATTGATCTGAGCTGTTAAGTTTGCCTATGCTGATGGACGGCACAACAGCCCTGGCAGCCCCTCTTCATCTGCCTGCGATTGAGGCAGCCAGCTAGGGGGAGTTTAAGACTGCTTGTAAATCCCTTTCACCAGGCATCTGAGCTCAGGCTAAAACAGCAGCTGGACTCGCTGAGGTCTTTAACCCTCACACCAAGGTAAGCTTAAGGCAAACCTGTGCAGCTTCCGTATGCTCAGCCAGGCTCAAGTTTAACGCAGGAAAGCAAGAGGCCCATTTGCTGAGCTTTGCAAATATAAAGCCTGTGGAAAGTAGTCTGTAAAACGGAATTTGAGTTATACCTGAGCTGGAACTACAAAAGCCCGTCCCTGGAGCTGCTCGGTGGCGTTTCCCCAGGCAGAACACATGCCATGAGCAAGGTTTGCTCCAGAGAGCCCTTGGTCCATGGCTGCAGCAAGAGCCACTACCAGCACCTCCAACCCCTTCCACAAAACCTGACCAGCTGCACAGACACCTGTAAACAACAACAAAAAAAAGTACATGCCCAGCCCTGTGTAACGGATTGATCTGAGCTGAGGGCTCTGCCGCGCTCACCGCAGCAGGGACAGTAGCGTCCCCCCAGCCAGCACCGGTGGTGATGGGGCTGCCTGCCGCACACACGGAACTGGCAGCAACGCCAGCAGCCCGTTCCCCATCTCCCCAGGACCACGCTAACGCCTGACCCACAAAACGATGCTCCTCTGCATTTTGTTATGCAACTTTCGTCGTGGAATAACGTACTGCAATAACACAGAAAGCAGGTGTTTAAGCCCCAAGCGCTGCCCGGCCCCTGCAGGCTCTGGCCCGGCTGCGAGCACCCCTCCCCGCGGCTGTGAGCACCCTTCCCCG
>NW_010125583.1:150354-156326 GCF_000699245.1 Pterocles gutturalis | reverse complement strand
GGAGGGGAGGAGGAGGGGGTGAAGCAGGCTGCGTTTCCCGCCTTGAGCCCCCTTCCCCGGTGTGAGGAGGGGCTCCGCAGCCTGCCGGGGAGGAGAGGATTGATTGCCCTTTGCCGGGCGTTGCGGTGCGTTTAAGCAGCGTTCGTAGAGTGGAAAGCTACTCTTGGAAATTTCCTTAGTAACACATTTGGAAATTTCCTTAGTAACGCGTTCCTGTCATATTTCAAACTGTCACAGTACGGGGTGTGAAGTTTTTGGTTTTGAAACACATGATTGCTGGATTGACTCAGGGTTGAAGGTGATATGGTTCAGGTTCTTCAGTATGACAGTTTTTAGGATGTGTTTGACCATAAGACCGGACTCTCAATGTCTTTCCTGTCTCGCTCGCCACTGCTCCATCATTACAAATGCCCTGTTTAGATCAGTTATGCTGGTGGGACGCTGTTCTTACTGTCCGTGAATCTGCTTTTGCCTGCTGTCAGTGTCAAGATGCTAGATAGTTCCTTGACTGAGCTGTTGTGACCATTGCTATGTTATCATCTGTGGGATGAACCAGCACCATTTACTCAGATTGGGAACTCATTAATTTCACTGGTATAAATGGCATGGCTTATCTGTATGCACTAGGGCTGCATGAGCCTTTTACTAGCTACTGATAAAGTTCCAATACATCTTCAGTGTGCATAGACGGGACTGTGTCTAGTTCAGGAAGGCTTGGTTTTGGCTTTGTTCATTCATCCCTGGAGGAGAACATGGAAAATAGGAATATACCGCTTTACTTCCTAAGGATATTCTATATGAATAATGATAAATATAAAAGTTGTATCCATTTTATAAAGTTTTTGCAACCTGTGTATCTTAAGGAGAATTACACTTCTGTATCTTGTATGTATGTGTGTGTGTGTGTTTGTTTGGTAGGGAACATGTGCACCTACATCAGGGATTGGCATTGTTGTGGTGAAAGCTGCTCCTCCTTAGGAGAGAAGTATTTCATTAAGTGAGTATAATTTGTGAAAACCTTTGATGTATAAATATAAGATTTGCATTGAATATTCCAGTTCTTCATATTCACTGTTATAAACAGTGGCTTTTGCACAGCATGAGTCAGAAGATATAGTCAGCTCTCAGTGGTGGCAGGCTCGTAAATGTCCAGGCACTTGCTAATGTAATTAGTGGTTTGTTCTGGAAACCGGGGGCACTTCTTCCAGTAAACCCAGGATCCCTTCTAAAGTAACTTTTCCTTATCTTTTAAATATTCAGTAATTTACTGACCTTAACAAGTTTTACACTTGAACATCAAGAAAGTTCTTCAACCCTAGGAACAGCAACTTTTGAAAATACTTTTTAAATGTTTTTTTGAAACTGGAGAACTCTCTATTCCTATGTTAAATCTCTGCTAACCTCCTACTTCTTAAATCTCTGATTTCTGCAGTCTGAGCAGGTAGGCCAGGCAAGACTCATGCTGTACCAGTTGTTAGGCATTGTTGGAGACAGACCACCCAGCTAGGTGGACCTGTATAGAATCATTGTTTTTGGAGGCTGGGAAGGGTCCTCAGGAATTAATCTCCTGCAACCTCAAAGCAGGCTCAGGACTGAATTCAGAGTTTGTTGCTCAGGGCTTTGTCCAGGTGAGTCTTGAAAGTCTGCAATGGCAGAGATTTCACAGCCTCTCTGGACAACCTGGTCCAATGTGTAGGGAATTTTCTTTTTCCTTATATCCACTTGGAACTTTTCCTGTTTTAGTTTATGCTTGTTGTTTCCTGCCTTCCCACTGTGCACCTCAGCAAAGAGCTCAACTGTCTTTTCAGCAGCTTCTCTTGGGTACTGACAGGCTGCTATTAGGTCTTCCTCTCTTCTCCAGGTTAAACTTGCCCAGTTTCTTCAGCCACTCCTCTTGGGTCATTTGCCCCATCTCAGTGCCCCTCTGCTGCACTCACTTAAGTTTATCTTTGCTTCTTTCTTGTGCTGAGGGGCCCAAAACTGGATGTTGTATTCCAGATGTGATCTAAAGAGTACTGAGTGAAGGGAAGTAGTTACCTCCCTTGGCCAACTGACTGAGCTTCTGTTGATGCTGGTGACTGTACCTGGTCTCCTTTGTATCCTTTTTGGGTGTGTGTGGAAATACTTCATAAATGTCTTGCAAAATGCTGTTTATGTGTTTCTTAAAGAATGCTGTTACTTTTTTTCTTTAATCTTCCCCACTAGCAGTTAAATAGTTGACTGTACGAAATACTTAATTTTATTGTCACCAGGGACTGAGGACAAACATTGTTGTATAAATTACCAATGGAAGCTACTATAAAGTGTTTGAGTCTGGTATTTTTCATAGACATATTTTTTAACGGTCACCAGGCATAGTCTTCTAGCTGTCACGCTTTGGGCTTGGATTTGAGTTTGCCTTGTCTAGAAGGTGCAACCCAAATGCTATATTACTTGCCAGATGTGAAGATATAGCTTGTAACTGAGAAAATGAAAGCATGGTGTTATCAGACAACTGCTCTAATTAGAAACTTTTGAGGAGAGGAAAAGGCAGAGGGTATGTGGAGGAATTTTGTTTACCCTACAGCTACTGGCTGATTTGGCACATTATTGTTGGTAGCTAGCTTTTCCTTAATAAATGCGTTTCCTTTCAAAAGGAAGTGGTAGATAAGTGCTGGATTTCAAATGCCACCACAAAGGTGCTGCTTACATCTCCCGGCTTTTTATTCACATTTACTTTTAAGGTTTATAGACCTATTAGACCTATACACCTGATTTGTGCTGAAGCAGTTCTCTATAACGAGCTGTAACTACTGTGTAATATAACCATCGCATGCTTGATATTGAATGTTTTGTTTCAAGCTGCTTGAAGAAGGTCACAGATATGCTTTGAAAACAATCAGGAGACTTATCAACTCCTAAAGTTTATTGTGTTTCTGTCCTTAAGATCTTAACTCTCATTGCTGTTCATAGCAATGTGGAAAGTTACCAGTCTTGCTTAGCTGTTTACACATAGTACTGCCTTAGTTACTAGCAAAGAAAAATTAAAATAGCAAAATAAGAAAGAATTACAAGTTCACAGCAGTTTTCTTAGTGAACTCATTGGGAGCATTCTATTCTATTATTCATTCAGTCGTCTGTGATTGGAACATAAACATTGATTATAATTGTTTAAGCAAAAAGAAAGAAAAATAATACTGACCGTGTATAAATCTGTCAAAATGCATTTTTATTTTTGAACAAATATTTTAATCAACTGCATTCATAGAGTTGTTTTTATGTCCAAGATATACCGTAGAAGACTTTAATAGTATGGGGTTTTTTTCAGATGTGTGTTATGAATCATGTTTATCATCCATCAGTCCAGGTTTCACTGGGTGAAATCCTACCTGCCTTATTGTCATTTCTGTTTTCAGTAATAAGATAAAAACCAGTGGAGCCAGGATTTTGGTTCATTGACATGGGTGGGAATTTGCTAGCCACTTAATAGGTCACTTTACATACATGGTTCTTGGTACAAAGGCATATCACTCGGTAGTGATTAATACAGATTTAATTTGGAGAATGTTTACTCACTTGAATCATCCAGGTAAAAATTCGCTGGCTCAGACCATACATCATTAGTGTGGAACTTGAGTGTAGTTGCGTAGAGCTCTGCAGGATCTTTTTACCACAATGATGATAGTACAGTATATTGTGAAAGTAATTGTAACGTGTAATATATAATTACATGTAATGTATAATTATTTCATAATAGAGAATTGTAGGAAGTATTGCAAAGGTAATTAAAATGTTGTTCACTTTTATATTTTTAAATTCCCCGTTATCACCTTTCTTTGACTTATAAACTAAGAAAATTTAATTGTTCTCTAACATAGTATTAAAATGTAGTCTTACTTTATTCTTCATTTTGTTTTGTTTCCAGGTGGAGGCGTAGCTGTTGGAACCATTCTTCTTATTGGTTAGTATGGGATATATAGATACTTAAAGCCATCTTTTGATATGTTTTGCTTATTTTAATGTATTTTTTTCAAATAACTTGTCTCTTCATTGTTTTTTAAACTCAGACTTTAAGAAAGTATAACTCTGAGGTCCCTTCACTTTGGATAGCCTTCAGAGTGGACTATTGTCTAGTTCAGGAATTACTGGAGACAGATCAAAACCTTACTTTTAGACAGATTTGAGGCCCCGAGAAGAATACCACAGAATTCTGTTTGAAAGCAGGGTACTCAGCAAATTCCAGGACTTTTAATGAAAAATTTCAAATTTAAGATTTTCTGAAGTACTTGATTTCCTGTAAGATTCAGACTGTTTATCATCACAAACTTTTTTTGTTTGTTTTTTTAAATTTGTCTTTCTGAGGAAGATGTGAGATACAGAATATTTTAATCTTTTGGTTGCCAGAATCAACCAAAAGAAAGCTGATGAAAGCCTGCTTTCTGTTAGGATGTGGATGAGGCACACTGAGATGATTAAATAGTTTCCAACAGAATTCCCTTTGCAGACTACGTTGGAACTGTCGGTGTAGATTGTACCATGTCTCCATTGCAGTTGAGCTTCCCAGCAAAGAGGAAGAGGACTGCTGTACACGTACATCTTGTCTTTATATCCCCAGGGTGCATACTGGACCTTAGAGCAAATGAACATTTCCCAGTCCCTTCTGTTTAAGCCGAAACCACAGTTGTGAGGGAAGATTTGCTTCTTACAAGTTAGTCTTGCAAGTGCTTACAATTTCAGCTTATAAGTAAAAAAGATCGTTGTTGCAGAAGAGAAATTGAAGGAGACACCATCTGATTTGTCACATCAGTTCATTAATCTTGGGGTTCTTAGGGTAAAAAACTAGTTCAAAATGATGTAAGGACTGAATGGTTATAGAAATGTGATTTTTCTTTTCCTTTTTTAAATGCTTATCAGATTAATGGTTCTTATGAGAAACGTTCATGCATGTTACTTTCCTGGCAAAAAGAACTGATATTACAGGGGAAAAAAAATGAAAGGGAAACACCTGTAGTTATGTGGGAAACATCTGCATCTGTAATCTGTTCACACCTTAAATAGTGTAACAATTTAAATACTACTTTTTGATACCAAGTTGCTGGAACAGAGAACTGGGAACCTAGGGAAAACAGATCTAGCTTTTAGTTTTCCAGTCACTGCAATTTTTCTGAACTATTGTGGTCTAAAAAGTTGTGTGATTGTTTTCTCCCACTGAGTAACAAGTAATGTACCTCAGTTTCCTTATTTGTAGGAGCAATGAAAACATGTGTCATGTTGCAAAGCTATTTGAGATATGACAAGCAATGTCTGAGTGGCTACATATTAAGTACCAAAAATCCTGTAGCAAAACCTTAAAGATGAATTTTTTAAGTTAGAACAGTGGACTAGAGGAAAACAGCTGTCAATAGATTTGAAATTGGTAGGTAAAATCTGGAAAACAAAAGTTTAAAAGGTGTTATTACACATAAAAGTGCCAGTTGCTCACTGCAGAAGATTGAAAGTGTAGTAAGGTGCCATTTTGACTAAATCTTGAGCTTTTGAATGCCTCACAGGTTGTTAAAGATCAGTGCAAAATTGTAAAATGGGAGTGTAGAGACAAAATCTGAGAAACTCTGCTACAGAGTAAGATCCAACTAGCAAGAATTATCAAGAGCAATACAGATTTTTCTTAAGTACCTCAGCACTCATGAGAAGACCAAGAGAAGGGCAGGTTGCTTCCCTGACAAAGTGGAAAAGCTAGTCATAGTTGATATTGAGAACGGAAAATTGTAAAAAATTTTGTATTGATCTTCATCCAGAAGGAGCGCTGAAATCTCATGACTGTCATAAATGAGAACAGTGACTAGATTTCAGCTTTGCCCAGGAAAAAAGCAGACTAGTATATGCCTGTGTTATTTGGGTGGCTTCAAACAGATGGTGCCTGCAGAGTATTTTAAGAGCTTGCCAAAGAAGTGATAGGACTGTTAGTGTTTATGAGAACTGGTGGAGGACAGTGA
>NW_010125583.1:54372-150323 GCF_000699245.1 Pterocles gutturalis | reverse complement strand
AAAGAGTGACCACTGTCACTTGGGAGACTGGTCTGCATTTGTATCTAGAATTTTGGTTAAAATATTTTGAATTGTTACAATATTTTGAATTAGTTTTAACACTGAAGAACCTAACAGTGAGATTTGGTGAGAATTTACTTGAAATCTGTTTTAGCCACCGTTAGGATTACATTATGTTACCTTTTGTTGGTATAGGGCTCACATGAACCTGCACTTGAGGCTGAACAGCATTTTCTGTTTGCCAGTGAGCAAGGTAATTGCTCTTATCGTGGTGTGTTGTTATTTTAAGGCTGGTTTTTATTTCTACATTTTATCCATCATTAGAGATTGGTGTTGCAGTCTCACTGAATCTCACAAAATCTTCATTTTTACATGAAGTGTAGAAAATAGTGTATGTTGTGGTGCAGATTAAGTAATTTGAATAGTTGCCTGCCAAAAAAAAAAACTGACTATATAGGCTGCTATCTGTGTAATGGCTACCATTTAAGTTCAGATTTTTTGAGAAAATGGAATTGAAACAGCAGTTCATTATTGCTGAAAGAAGTTGTCCAAATCCATCTCCCCATTCTCGGCTATGCAATCTTGGTGTTCCTTGAGCTGGCGCTAGTTCTTTTCAACTCTCAGCTCTCCAAGTTGATAGAAAGCTCACGCAGTTAAAGAGTGGAGGCTTTTCTGTCTGTCTGTTTGGTGACCTGAATCAGCTCACTAACATGCATAATGAATACCAGAGCCAGCACAAGGGAAAGAAGGTCTACACAGTGAGGACTAGGAGAGGAAGTAGATGGCCTTTTTCAAGGGCAGAAAGTGCAGTTAAGCTTAATTTTCTCATTAAATTTCACACAAATTTCTGTGAATTCAGGAAAAGGGGTAGAAGTTTTGTCTCTTACTGCTTTCAATGAAGATCTTGCTTTTCTCACTCAGTTTTAGAAGAGCTGCGATCTTCCTATGGACAAAGAAAGAAAAAAATGTTAGAACCTATCATATTTCACACAGATCAGAGATTATGAAACTAGATGAGTTTTGTTTTGTCTTCCCATTAAAATATTCAGTGATTCTTTCAGTAGATGAACTGGGTGTCATCAAATGAATCTACTAGCTGGAAAATTGTCATTAAACAAAAGAAAATTGTTCTTCAGAGGGTATGCAATTAAGTGGTGAAATAGTTCACCATAGTGTGTTGTGGATGTAAAAAAAAATAATGGTCTCAGTGGGAAACTGGGTGGCTTGACAAAAGAGAAAGCTATCTGCATTACCAGGTTAGTGGGTACCAAGGCTGGCTAAGGAAGTCCTTGAGCTACAAATGGTGGGAGGCTGAGCAAATGCTTGGGTGAGGCATCACATCTTGTTCGGTTCTTATTACCTCTTCCTAAAGAGCATAGGGTTACTGTCCATTTGACCTGACTTTAATGGCACCAGATACTGCGAGTACAAAGGCAGTGAACTTTGTGTTCTAAGAGATGACAAGACTCAATGTTTTGAAAATGATAGGATTTTTACTGACTTTTTTTTTCCCCTCCTCTAAGTGCATATCTGGCAATATTCAGTGATGGGTTTTAATTTATTTATCCCCTGTGTTGGTTGTTTATTTGTGATCTGATATTAAGCTTAGCTTCACAGAAACACGAAGGAGAATCTCTCTTTTAGATCTGAAAGCTATTTTTTTTCCCAAATAAGACTTACCATAAATTATTTTGAAACATATAATTATATACAAGAAGTCTAAAAGAACTGTATTTATTCATGACTCATTAGTCTAAAAATTTTTAGACTAATTTTTAAAGTTGGTGCAGGTAGTATTGTAACCGGATTGTTAGAATATTCTGTCAGCATACAAAAAAATTCAGTCATGAGATTAGTCTAGGCAAGCTTAATATTGTGCAGGATTGAAGCTGTCAGTGATAAACCTCCTAGGAAGATCTTTCTGTGTTGTACTCCCAAGTGTTATAAAAAGGTTAAATTCTTCCCCTTTCCTTCAACATTCTCTAAGGCAAGAATAAATTGCATTACTTTTAGCTTAGCTCCCTTTGCAAATTAAATGCTCATCTTCATTATTTGACACATTATCTTGGTTAATTTAACCAAATAATAGTAGATTCAGGGTATTAAAATATTTATTTTAACTGTTGTGTTCTGAAGATGTAGTAATGGCACAGGTTACTTGATGAGACTGTAAAATACTGTTTGAAGTATGAGTGCACAATTTTTAAAAATTTAACTCATAACCAAGAGCCTAATAATTTTCAGTTGAACTTGATTCTGTAATATATTCTTTTGACAGTGTTTTATTTATATGAGAATTAGAAAGTTCAGGCACATGGCAGTCTCATGCAACATCCTAGCTACTGAAGGAACTTGAAACTTCCTAGGTTTTGTTCATGTGTCAAGAATGTTTTGGATTTTAATTAGTACTTTAATTTCAAAAGATCTTACTGTACTGGGTTTATACAAAGTGGTAAAACAAGCATTCTGACTCTGTGTGAAATGAAATTTGAACACTATCCAAACAGTTTGTTCAATATTAATGTGAGACCACTTGTTTGTTGTTTCATCTTAAACTGCTCCAGAAGATGAGCCTTCTAGAAGAATCTCCCCTTTCAAAACAAACAATCAACAGCTCTTGAGTAAGCACACTCCTTTCCCCCCTCCCCTCTCTGATGTACTCCAACCTGTTGTATGTCTGTTTTGTCAGCCTCAGGAAGAGTTTCCAGGAGGATGTTATTTTGTTTTTTGAAACATAAGTCTTGTCTATATAACACATTCTGCACAGTGAGGTACAACGCACTCCAATAGGTCTCTCCTGGGTACCCTATAAGAACCTATTCTTACATACCTTCAAGATGCTCTAGATTTGACAAGGTCATTGACAGTTAAATGTTTTAAAGACTATCAGTAGGACGGGTTTTGTTGGTAGCTGAGGTCAATTATTAAAAGTTTAAGTTGTCTGGTTAAAAGCAGGTCTATACTTGTACATTCTAAACCTTCGAGCAGTTTCAGGTACTTTAATTAGCTACTACTATTTTTTTCTAGACATGCAATTTAACCTGACTACTGAGAGTTCTCTTCACTTGTCAATATAATTGAATTTATCATCTTTCTAAAGTTGAAAAAGATAATCTCCAGAGAGGTACAAAACAGTGATTTGCTAAATATAATTCTACAAAATACAAGTTACCAGAATTTACCTTCCTGAAGTATGGCCAGATGCCAAATATTGTAACTTATATGTTTGACAACTCCATTTTGGCATGTGCTAATTAAATGCAAGTGACACAGAGTATATCCCCTCAAGCTTAGTAAATGTGGACATTAGTAAAGTATCTTTTAAATGGAATTTCAGATTATTGAAATAATCGCATCTTATAACCTGCAGCAATTCAGAGAGATCTTTCATTGCTACAGAAAGACACACCTTAGGTCACAGAACTGTACTGTAGAACTATCTGGTGAAAAAATGATCAATACTGATAGGCTATGACAGGCTTTTGGCAGCTTTAGGGCAACCTGTCTAGACTTTGTAAAGATTAAAAAAAAAATAAGCTATTTGTACATTACATTGTTGCAGTCTTATTTTTTCATCTTATAGCTTACATAATTTTAAGCAATTATACTAAAAATTATATGTGGAGTTTTTCAAAGACCTTTATGCTGTTTAATATACTGATGTATAAAGTCAGCTATTATCAATATGATTTATAGGGATTTGTTACCTTATGGTGGGTTTTGTTCCTGACTTTTTGTTGCTCTTGAAGTTTATAGTGCTTATCCTCCATCCTTCCCTATCTCTGTGCAGAGGGAGCAATTATGGCTAGAGATTTTTTCTTAAGGCCACATGTTTGCATATCAATTTCCATAATTAGATCAGATTTTTGTCCTTAATTTTTATATAAATTTATACATTTGCAGTGCTTCGCTTGTATAGGCTCTTTGTTTTCTGTGCCCTAGCTAAGCTCCAGTGCCTTAACTTTTTGTATGTAATTCCGTGACCCACTGATTTCTCTGAGTAGTAGCTACAGACAGTCCGTGCAGAAAGGTGTTGAGAATGTTTCTTATGTGTGCAGTAGCCTATACAGTCAAGGGGTGAAAAAAGTCATAAACAGGAGTAGGTCTTTATCCTTAGTTTTCAACATGGTTATACGTTGGAATCCATTGCACTGGTACTGACAATACTGCTTTTTCTTCATGACTACGTTAGCCATGAAAGCATGCTGCTGTGGAAAGAGACCAATGGATAATGATCACAATAAACTATTTTATTTATGTCCTTATCTGTAGGATCAGAAGAGGTTTTGTCCTGGAGACAATATGCATAACTTCTAGGTAAATAATCTCTTTTCCTTGTATAGTTTTACGCTTCACTAGTTACTCACCTGCTACTTAGCCATAGAACACTCTTTGTTCAAAAAGAATCAGAGAAAGCTGTGGACTGTTGTGTGACTTGTGGTGACTGGACCCAGAAAAGGGTCTGCAGCTGCAAGAGTCTTATTTGTTTATGTGCCTTATTAGCTAGAAGTGAAGTTCACAATGAAGGCTGCTGACAGGACAGCTCTTTAGTACGGAGACTGAGAATAAAGATTTGGCCAGGCTTGTCTTAAGTATCTTGTCTGACTAAAAAGCACTTGTTAGTTCGTACACATATAGAGTGGAAGTAGTTCTTTTGGATGTGGGTGCAATTTTGATAAATAAAGATAACACTTGAGAATTTATCCTAGACATCAAAATAGTAAGTCCAAGCATTATCAGAAAGCAAATATACTTCAAAGTATTTCATTCAACTGATCTATGAAAGTAATCAGTGAGCTACTGAGGTACCTGTGCTAAATGGTTTGTTTGTTTATTTACAAGAAGAAAGCTGTAGTCCTATGGTTTTGAATAGTAACGTAACTACTGAAGCGAGGGTACAATGGATGCTATCAGAAAAGCCCCATATGGGTGCACTTTAGATCTTTTGAATACCACAAAAGTTTAGTGACCTAGAAATGAATCAATAAAAAGCCATCCTCTATGTGACAAATTGAAGAACTGAGGGATTCTTACAGATGCATTGACTTTAACAATTCAAGACACACTGTTTGTAAAGGCTTTCTGAGACACATTTAATCCTTAGAGTACTGTAGCAGACTATAAGGTGTTTTATATTTAGATCACTCTCCAATAGTTCATTTCCTATTTTTACTGTAAGTTTTTACTGTTATGAAAATCAATGTAAGACTAAAGGAAAGGCTAATGCTAGAATGGTATGTCCTTACATTGAATGTAAATGTTCTTAATTTGCTAAATTTAAAATTCCTTATTGTTTTGAAAAATGTGTTTTGGAAGGGTATGGCAGTGTAAGAACCTCTTTAGTCCCGTTGTATTACAAATAAATCTTATCACTCAATAAAATTAATTATAATCTTGGATAGGTCAGTAAAAGGCTTTATATCCCTGATCCCCATTGCTTCACTTCTGTGGTTTGTTTTAACATTTCAGTATTTCAAATAAAATTTGAGTAAATATCTCGTCTTAGTTTAGTTAAATAATCATCAACACACAGTATGTTTCCTTACATTTATCCATGCTTTATGGAGTTTCTATGTTATGTTTGGCACAAAGTTGAGCATATTGTTTACTGTCTAAGGAATAATTAATATAAAAAATGATGATCCAGAAAGACTCTCCATATAGTTGCATGCATATACGCAAATCATAAAATACTTGCACTAAATGAGATATTGGCTTATATTCAATTAACGGTCAGTTAAGTCCTGTCCACATGCAATACAACTCTATTTTTGTGTCTCAAATGGTGAAGAAGTTGAACTTTAACCTGTAGATAAAAATTAAGAAATCAAGAGTTTTGATTCACCAAGGATGATATAAATGTTACAGGTGAGGATCCTTCCATAGCACCCAACTAGTGTTCCTTTTCCTCTTTTGTTCAAAAGGAGGGAGGTCTAACAAAATTGTCTCCCTCCACTGATGTCTGCTGCAGTGAAGGGATTATATGTGAAGTTTGGTGCCTTCTTTCAGATAGCTCAGACAATTTAAAAAAGAAAAAAAAAGTAGATATCATGCTGTCATTTTGATTTTTAGAGGGCTTTGGCTCTTAAATTGAGAGCTTCATAGATGGAGATTAGCACAGAATTCAATATACTGTGAATAATATATTACCAATTACATTGCAGTAAGCAACCAAAGCATAAATAACTAGGGAGAGCCAGCGTTTAGGGAGCAAGAGCTATATGTGTTCCTGGACTCCAGCTATAAGGGAGGATACTCTGCATATGGGGTTCTTTTTTCCTCTTGTTGAAGCAGTTTAAGATCTAAGCAGGGTCCAAAGATTATATTTACAAAATAAGACTTTAGATAGTGTCAGTTCTACATTTTGCTTCTGCAACTGTAACGTTTCGGTTTTATCTGAATTGAATCTTGCTTCTATCCTAGTGTCATACGTGGATCTACATCCTCAGTCACAGCGCAACGTATGGAGCTAAGTTACTAGGAAAGCAGTTTTTCAGTAACACTATTAATGGCATTTTAAGTGTGTGAGAGTATACTATATCAAATATGTACTTAAGAGCTCCAAACTTTTAAGGAAATTGCAGTTTGTAATTCTGTAATGGTTTTGGAAGTCAGTCCTGCTGGAATTTTCATAAGGAACCCAGTGCTGTCAACAGTAAGCTATTGTCAGTACTGTACTTTTTACAATACTGATCAGTCCATATTTTTCACTAGACCGTTATTTTAAAAAAAAAAAAAAAAAAGTGCTATTGGAAGTACCTGAGAAGGCTAATATGGCCTCCTAAGCAGGTTATCAGTGTCAAAGGTAATTTATATTAATACAACCTGAGTTCTTAAAACCCTCAGACTCTACAATAAGCTGGATATCAATGGCTATGGCTAGTACCAGTAGCAATAGTGTTGTAATTAGTGTATTCCCTTTGGCTTATTTGGATGTCCAGTTTTATGTAATTTCTTGTTTTAGCAACTGTGTTATGAAGCATTTTTCTGTATCTTGGAATGTTGCTTTAGAGTCACTTCCACTTCATTTCTTGGCCTTAATGAAAGGGAAACTTTAAGTATTTCTCCTTAACAACAAAGTAGGTAATCTTGACACTATATCTGTAGGGAATACTCTGAAGAAGAAAGAAGAAAGAAATGAAAGAAATAAATTTTCCAAATTTTAAGGACATACTTTTTTTTTTTTTCCCCCAAAGGTAAAAGGTATCCCAAATACTAAATTAAAAAGTAAAATTTAAAAAACAGGAAATAAATTCTGTTTTGCCCAATATGCCACAGAGGATGGGGAATATCCCTGGGAGAACTGTTCCTTCTCAAGTTAATTTGAAAACTTGTGGTTTTAATTTTTTTCTCTTGTTAATCTAAGCACTGAAAGTGTCAATACTTGTGCATGATATTAGGAGGGTAGCAATGCAACGCTTATTTTTCTGATTTGTTTTTTAAGTTTCTCCACTGCTATTAGTGTTCTTCGTCCTTTTTGGATATACATCTCCTTTCTTCCTTTCCTCCTACTCCACTTCCTTGGTTCTTTTTGACTCTTATCTCCAAAACATACCTATTCTGGTAAATATCAAAGTTATATTATTTTTGTTTTCTTTGTTTAGTATTTTTTGCAAGTTAGATATGATGACAGCTTTCCTATTTTCTGACTTAGTTATTGGTTTTGTGGTTTTTCTTTTAATATTTTCATCTACAATTCATAGTGGGGAGGAAATTGTTGCTAAGTCACACAGAGAATGGATAAAGTGACTTGTTGGTTCTGTATAAGGAAAATCTAGCTCCCTGTGTTTTTCTGCCACGACATCCCTGTGTATTATCTTCCAGCAGAGAGATTAACAGATGAAAAAGTGAAACCTTACATTGTTGCATTTACTTTTCTCCCAAATAAAATATTTCAGATAACTTTCTAAATAAATGTCAGAAATATCTTGTTTCAAAAGGCATGATGTAAAATTTTACTGGAAATTTAATCAGATAGTTATATTGTTAGGATTTCTTTTTTTGCTAGTATTAACATTGCTATTGTTTATAATTCCTATGAATAAAGAAAATCAGAGATGGTTCACATTTCAAACCTTTCAATTGTTATTTACTCATTCACTTCCCCCATAGTTTTGAGTTTTAATTGTGTGAAATTCATTAAGACTTTATAATTCTGGTAATTTTTGGTACATAACTTGCAACAGAGAAGCTGAAGGAAATATTTACCTTTATGAAGTCAGTGGGAGTTTGTATGTTTATATCAGTAGGCTAGTATTCACAATGTCTGTTAACAAGTATTGTCTCACTTAAACTGTAAGTTCATATGTCTGTTGAATGTCTGTATAGCTTTCAAAAACAGCATTGCAAATTGTCTGGTTTTTCAATATATCCATTGGGTTTGCCTGTTTTTGTAGTTCTCACAGTTTTGAAAGAAATGCCAATGTCTCCATAAGAAATGATACCTTTGTATAGCTTTAGCTTGGAAATCAAATGCATGAACTTGTAAGATATAAGCTTATATTTTAGAATCAAATGCATAGAATCACAGAATGGTTTGGGTTGGAAGGGACCTTAAATATCATCTAGTTCCAACCCCCCTGCCATGGGCAGGGAAACCTTCCACTAGACCAGGTTGCTCAAAGCCTCCAAACTGGCCTTGAACATGATTGTGAACTATTTCTCTGGCTTGAAAAATTAGGAACACAATATTATCAAGCATTAGTTTTAAAGCTTTGGAATCATATTTTACTTATTAACTCTATTGTGTGTTGTGTACTCCAGGAGGCAGACTAAAAGAGGGCTTTTGTAGTGTTGTGAAAATACAGGTGGGTGATTTATCTAATAAAAAAGGAAAAATTCCAACCATTCTTGTTTTCACAGAGGAAGATAAATATGGTCTCTACTCCAACTTGTTGTTCAAGTATTTTCTGGCAGAGGGAGTTCTCTGTGGACATGATTTGTTTGTTGCTTCTGCTAAAGAGCATCCTGACAACATCCTAAAGGTAAAGAAAACTCATAGCTTTTGACAAGCTGTAATCTCTTGATGAATTTAAATACATTTTAAAGTGTATATATTGTGTACTAAAAATTAATTAATCTCAGTGATTCATAAGAATGTGTTGGGAAGTGCAGAAGTAATTGCGCTAGCCAAATTTGGGAATTAAGTTTAGCTTACTAGCCTCCACCTATAGACAATGGAGTAAGATCCTCCACCTATAGACAATGGAGTAAGATCCTCCCAAGGCCAAATCAGGCTAGGAGACTCCTTGTCCTTTATTTTGATTACGGGTGAAAACCAGACAAACTAGCTTGCTTAATTGATTAGTTTGAGTAAACCTAACTGTTTACAGTTTTCACCTGCCTGTCACGAAGAGTAGTTAAGCTGCTTGAAATATATTGTGGTGGAAACAGTGTCAGCTTTTGATCAGGTCATATAGAAAGGCTCCTTTCAGACTTCAGAGAGATCCTAATCAAACACTGATAGTTTCCATTATAATGAAATTATAGAAGGGAAAAAGCCTGATCAACATTGCAAAAAATGCTGAAGTGTGAGGATAATCCTACAAAATTTTATTAAATATTTTATGTCTTTCTAAGGCTGATTTTTCTTATATCAAAAGTAACATATAATTTACTGATTACTTCTGCATCAAGTGAAGTCTGGCTACTTCCTTAAGAGTCTTCAGAGACTATTTCTGAATAAAATGATTACTTTTCTTTTTTCCTACCTAGTGGTAGATTCTATGCCTTATTTATTCAATAAAATCTTCAATAAAGTATATTCTTCAGAATAAGTACATTCTCAATGAAACTATATGATTGTGGTTATGAAAAATCTATTTTTTTTTTTCATTATCTTGAATCTAGAGAGGGTTAATTTAGGGATGAAATTTTAATAATTTGTTCTTGTGGTTTAGAATATAGCCTAAATAAATAGGTTAGAATTTGATTGTGAAGTATGAATTATAGAAGAATGTGCTATTTTTTTAATAATATTTGTTTTTAAATAACTGATAATGAAGTCATTGACTCTCTGTACAATACATGATCATTGCAGTTGATTTTCTCATCAAAATTAAATTATTCAAATGATTATTGCATTGCATTAAAATTTCTTAAAATGGAGTAGCTAACATACATTTAATTCTTCTTTCATTCATGTTTGAATCAATTGTTAATAGCCTGCTGTATGTTTCCTAGCTCCTGTTAATCAACAGACATTGTTACACACATCTGTCCTTGTACCAGTTTGAGTTTCTTGTCAGTTAGTTCGATGTGATTTATTGAGCTCTGTTACCTGATTTGGAATAAGTTTTCCTTCTTACTTTTCAGGGGTAGACAGTAGGTTCTGCATTCCTCTGTTGTAACTCCATAGCGGTGTTACTATAAGAGATTATAAATGGATGGACAATATTACTACAGGAAAGTTAAGGAAAACATAATTTTGCCATGTTTTCTTCCTTTGTGCGTTTATATATCCAAACAGTACTCTTGTCTATGCTTTTCTGCTCTGACTATTCAATACTTCCTTTGCTTAACAGACAAGGCACAGCAGAGTTGATTTCTCTGATTTGTATTACTGTCTTGAAATTGCTTCAGTGAAGTAACCCAGTAATATGCTGGGCATCAATCTAGAAAATTATGTACTTTCACGTTTGGAAAGCTTAGGCACTTATGGTGGAAACAATGTACAGTTCGTGTATGCATAACAATGCCAGTATGTTACCTAAAAATCATTATTGCCTCACCTGGAAGAAGCCAATCTACAATTGGCATTGGCAACAGTTAGGTCTCCATATCACAGAAGTAGAGGAGTTTTCCCTAGAACTGCCTCACTTGACTTTTTTAAAAGAGAGAACCTTCAGGTACTTCTCAAAGTCCTCTCCTGGCATAAAATGAGCTGTTTGGGATTTGTATGTCTCCACCAAGTCATGATTATAATATAACATTTGACCATTGAATAACATTGCATTTTATTTAATGACATTAGTAATTAATTTATTTTCAGGATCTGATTAGACTGTATTCTTTACTGGGAAGATAACCTAGGTATGGTACATGTCGACCTGAATTGGGCATTTTATGCTTGACTTTTATTTTAGAAAATTCAAGTATGGATTCAATATATTCTATAGCTAGTATTCTAATTAACTGGTGTTTTATATGAAGGCAGTTCCCTAACTGCCTTATGTCCGTATTGTGTGGTCAGTCTATTTATACATTCAGTTCTCTGCTGAGATGCCATAATTGCCTTATTCTAATTTTATGATGTGATTGGAAGTTTCTTGAACCTATAACCAAGACAAATATTGCTGGTAGTAAGAAGGGGAAAAGACATTCTTATAGACCATAATTATCTTGAAATTGTGTATAACTAAAAGACAAGCAGAGGATAAAAAGCCCTGATCAGCTGCCTAAGATATATTATATTACCACCCACCAATTTATCCATCATCCTTTGAAAACATATTCATGCCTTTTGTAGTCAAAGCTTCTTCAGGAAATTGGCATTAAGATGTAATGTTGAAAAATTATACACCTCTGGTAAAACCTACAGAACTATATACATGCTGGTTTTTAGAAAGTATTTTAAACATTTAAAAGCATTTCTGTTCAGTCTCTATTCTTCAACAAAAGGCAACTTTTTACTATGAGGGCATAAATCCTGGGAATAGTGCACAATGTAAGAAAAAGTATGGTATACTTCTGTGATAGATCATAAAACTGATTGCATTGGTAAATGGAAAACTAATTCAATAATAAAATGACTGAAGGAAGCATTCTATCTTAACATTCCATTTTCAGTACCATACCTTATTAAGTTTAGACTACAAATTATGAAAGGTTGTTATGTAGTTAAGCTTAAAAACAAAGAGAAATTAATTAAGTAGATAGGGTTTTTTCTTGTATCTTATTTCCTTAACTTCCCTGTATTTAGTGGCTGTATTTTTTTATAATTCTGCACTCAATACCAGCTATTTTGAAGTTGCGTGTCGTGTATGTGTTTGAGAATGAGACATAGAAATTTGAGTATATGGTTATTTTTATTACAGAGGAAATCTTGACTTAAACACTGTTATGCTTTTTGCAAGAAACAACAAGCAATGGGGTTGAATATTTCCTTGAGCATCACTGTAGCCAGAATTAGAACAGGCTTGCATGCACTCCATGTTAGGCTGGGTACCAAACTGGCTTCTGGAAGCCATAAAGATACAGTAATTATATAAGGAGCTTAATCCTTTATGCCCGTTCTCCTTATTAGTACCAAACTATGGTTCCAGTCTTAAAAAAAAAAAAAAAATTCTATATTTCTCGCTTTTCCTACTTCAGATTTGGCACTATAATTCTACAATTGCCTAAACTGCCTATGTAAGGATTTCTCTGCCTTTTTTCAGATACTTTAGCAAATCCTTCATCTCAAAATAATAATTTTCCTAATAAAATAATAAAATAATTTTCCTAATTATTTCATCTAGACCTTGGAGGGGAACTGATTCTCACAAGTTTTAATGAAAGAAATTGGATTATAGCTGCCAGTTATGAGCTCATCTTGACAATAAAGAGTTCCTTCGGTTAAGTTGCTTTTACGGGGAAGCCTGGGCAAAGTTTATCTCGAGAGAAAGACTTACTGGTCATGATACCTGCTGGGAAACAGAAACCAGCATCCCCTGAAGCCTAAGAATTTCCCTGTGGGCCCCTGACCAATGGCCATTCCCTTGGGAACTTGGAGCCTGAGGTGGAAGATTTTTTTTTTACAACTGCTTTCTAGAGCTGCATCTGTTCATCTCCTGCGGAAAAGCTGAACAATTAGTGCAATTACTGCATTTTTATGGAATTTCTATTTTCAAGCTGGAATTTTATGACAGGATACGTCTGGACCCTAATGAGATTGCCATTTGGAGGTTCTCTTAAGAAGAGAGGATAAAGAACACATCCTTCAAGTAAAAAAAAAATGTACTTAATCTATGGGCCTGCTGCTGGTTGTGGGGATGCTTTTCCTAGCTCTGGTATGGAGGGTAGTCTTCTTAAAAGGAAATGCATTCCTCAAAATTCTACCCCCAGTCAAGTCCTTTGAGGCTTACCATGCTAAGGCATAAAGCGGTATTTACCTTGTACATCTGGTGTCATTGTAGTTCCAAGTTTGAAAATGAACAACATGCAAACAGTTTGCTCTCTGGAGAACCGCACAGAAGATTCTCTTGAGCAGTAAAGCCCTTAGTGTGCCTGTGTATCACATACACAGCTTCCCTGTGTTTGCTAGACTTATCTAGAAGTCAGGTCAGTCAGGAGAAACCATACTACTGGTCTAGGGAACCACGGTGAAAGGGAAAAATGCAGCATTGCTTGGTGAGGAAGCTGGGAGGTCCATGTAGAGAAGTAGAATGATTTATTAAAAAAACAATGGGGACAAGATAAAAAAAACTCCAGGAACAAGGTTTTTAAAAATTCCTACCAAGCTGAAAAGATCTCTCAAAAAAACGTGAAAGTACACTTGCTTAAGTATGTCATTTGGAAAAGACTGAAAAATTCTGTCTCCAGCAAGCTGGTTGTACTGGGTGCACCTCAAGAACAGAAAGTGCACACTTACTCTATTCCCATTGAAAAGATGAATGCAGAAGGAATCTAGCAAAATGTACTTTTGTTATTTCCAGGGTTATTTAAAAAAACAATAAACAACCCACTGAGCTTCAGTGTTGCATTACTGTGTATGCAAACAGCCTCTTGAAAGAAAGCATAGCTGTCTAGATGGCCTTTTTTATTCCAGCAAAGTACATTCAACCACGGTGCTTACATTTTCCCTCATAGATAAGACTCTAAAACATTGTTTTGTTAAAAGGAAGAAATGGTCAGGCTGGTGACCAGAAATTTCCAAGCTACCATTTTCAAGGAGCGCTATTCTAGCTCCTTCCTTTCTCTTTGCTGTCTGGTGTTGTGAAAGCAGCTGTGTATGAATGCGAGTGGTATTTTTTCTGTCATCTGACATTTTTAGATGCTACATAAATTAAAAGCTTAACAACTTGAAAGGTAAAAATATATATGCAAGCAGGGCTACATTCCTATTATCCTTTTTTTTCCCAATTGTATTTTCAAAATACGTGACCTTGTTAACAGTGATTCAGCTGCTGCGTGCTATTAAATGTTATCACTTGATACACAGAAATACAATTACAGTTACAGCACTAGGGAACTCTCCTACCACCTTTTATCTCTCTTTCTGAAGTAAAGATAGCCTTGTGGCACAAAGACAAGAGTTGAAGCTAACCCTGGCAGCTGTCTCAGAGTTTGGAAGCTCCTTTGAAAAATGTAATTTCTTTATTATATAGCTCTTGCTCATCTGTTTGATTTTCTTGCTTGTGTGTTGGGTAAGTGGAATATGTATGTTACGTTTTTGTGTATTTAAAAGTAAATATTTTAATTATATTGTAGTATAATTTTCTGCATTACAAAACTGTGTTGTAAGCTTGACAGAGAAGTTGTATAGGTGTGAAAGAGGATGCTGGAAAAAAGTAATAGTTTCTCTTTAAAAAAAAAAAAATCCTTTTAAGCAGTACCCATGCTGGGAACTCTCTAAAGTGTAAAGCTGAGTCTTTGTCAAAAGTTCAGACCAATCTAATAGAAAGATTTTCCAGAACCAGAGGAAATAAGTGTTTGGCTTACATTTCAGGTTTCCTATCTCCCAGTCCTTGGCTGTTTATTAGGATATTTTATTTCATTATCTTAGTTATGAAATTATGTTTGTTTTTAAACACAGATCTTACTTAGCCTGTTAAATGTATCATAAAAGTAGTAGCTGAAAAAGCCCAAATATTTAGGCTCCAGTGTTCACAAATAACTATTTTACAAATCTAGTTGGTAACTTCGTAGAATTGATTCGCTCAATTAGTTAACTATTGCTTACAGTGCTCATCTCTAAAGGTGTTCATGAATAATGTTGTTATTATTAAATCTGTTTAGGCCAGTGCATTATACACTGCAACATAGTTTACAGAATTTTGGACAAGGCCACTCCCATTTTTATTTAGTATCTTCACATTACTTTTTTTACTATGTCGTCCTTTTTTTTGTTGTATTTATCTTTTGCTTACTTAAGCATAGTGAACTGATTCAGGAAAAGATGAAATAAAATAATCTTCTTGTATGCATTCCTGGGTTTCAATGTTGCTGAATGGAGCCATAGTGCAAGGAAGTTACAGCAGAGTTCTGTGGCTTGACTGTAAGGTTTACTTCTGTGTATGTGAAGTAGAGAATATATTTTTGCAGGTCAAAAAAAAATACCCCTTAGAGTACTTTCAATTAACCTTTTTTATTTCATAAAACAGAGGAACATTACTTCCCTTTTCTCTTCACACAGTTCTTATTTATCCTGGGTTGACATCCATTTGGTCCTCTTGAATGTCAAAGAAAAATTTCCATAGAGCAGCCTTACCTGGAGATGGAAATAAATTGTTGTACAAGGGCCACTAAAAGGAGAAAAATTCTGTATCCAGTCATTTGTGTTCTTTAACAATAGACCTTGTCTTCACAATTGTTTACAATCAAAGTAGAATCCTCCCCCCTTTTGCGAGTAGGGCCCTTTAAACTGACATTTATATAATATGTTATTGAAAAGAAAATATTTACCCTTCCTGACTTACCATCTGGTGTCCTTTAAATACTAAAAATTAACATAATGAAAAAGAGCCTTAAATTCATGTGATTTTAAACTATTCAAATATCGTTGCAATTGGAGATCAACAGTGAATCGTACTCACTTTAATATTTTTCTCTTTCATGTTTCTCTAATCATACCTGTGATTATGTTGCATTGCAAAATAGTTGCATAAAACCATGTGAAATACATATTTATTGGTACATAGATAATGTTTAAAATTCTTGAGTACTATTAATTATACAGTTACTGAAACCCGTAAGGTTCAAAGGATTTTATATAAGAGGGATTTCACATACAGCTTGGATTATGTTGCTAAATAATAGCACAGTAGTACTTCTTTAGCATTGTAAAATAGCTTGGAGAGGAGTATGATGCCTATAGTTGGTGTAATGCATTGGTAATTAAGAGGGTGTGAGGTTAAGCTTCATTAACTGCTGTGGGATTGTATCTTGGATTTTATTATCCCCTAGAGAACATAAGAAGTGAGAGAGGTCAAACTGTTAGAATCTGATTTTGCTTCATACATCTGCCAAAACAAGGCAAGGAAAGTAATGTGGCAGCAAACACAGAAGGACATGGGTTGCTACCAGATATGGGTTGTGCATCATTTTATTACGAAGATAAAAGACTTCTTAATTAAATTAATTTATTTCATGTTTGCAACCTTCATAAGCTCATTTTGTAGGAACCGAAACTATTTTAATTGCATTGTCATTTAGTATTAGTTCTTTAGAAAACTTTTTTTTCAAAATTTATTTTTTGCTTTAAAACAGAGCAACAATCTTGCTTCTCCCTTTTTCCCTTCCTACTACATCTCAGTCTAGACACAGATGAATGCCCCAACCAAACCGCACTCGGTAACTTTAGCACTTATCTTCCATTTTGTGTGTTCATGCTGCATAGCAAAGACTTTTATTTCAGGAGACCCTAAGAAATGCTGTATATTTTCTTTTTTATTATTTTACTAATGCACTGCTACATGCTTTGTTTTTTTATATACCTTATGAGAGATTTGTCTTTTTTTTAGCCTGGGAGAATGTAACGGTTCTCAGGAGCTGACACGTTGATGCCACAAAATTGTCAATTCCAAAGCTTTTCAAAGCTATATGATGTGGAAGCTGAGATATTTTTATGCAGAAATACATTAAATAGAGATATTACAGGCTGATAAATCCACTCTCCTTTTCTTACTCTTTTGTTTAAATAACAAACACTTTTATTAGTAACTTTTAAACATTTTAATAATCTTATATTCTTCTGAAATTCTGATTTTGATGCTAAGAATATGAATTTATTTAATTCTAAATGGGCTCACAATCCCAAATACTTCTTAAAATTATGATAATTTTAGCAGAATTTAAGTTCTTTTTATATATGATAGAGAAGTACAGTTCTCAAACATAAATAATGATTTAATAAGACTCCTGGAAACTAGTGTCTTTGTTTCTCAATTTGTAATGAATCTCAGAGGAAGATTGCGCTAAAGCCCTGCTCTTGATTCTCCCACACGCAGATATTTTGAGGAAAAGCCCAGGCTTGGCCATCTTTAAATGTCACTCATAGAAACCATGCCCTCCCCTGCTCCCCTTATGTGTTCTGCTGTATAGTTTTCAGTTCAATTTTGGTATAGCTGTGCCAAAAGAAGCCTGTATTCTGTGCCTACTTTGGCTGCTGGTCTGCTTCATCCTTTTCATAACTCTTATTTTTCCTTCTATTTTAAGAACAATCTGAGAACTGATGACTGCTTTGTAATTCTTGGACAGCAGCGAAACCTTTCATGACACTGAAGAGTTTTGAAGTATATATCGAAGCAGCCAGCCTTTATCTTTGAGAATATACCTATGTTATGACAACTGGAGACTTTTTCTCACTTAGCTGCTTTGTTTCACTTAGGTATGGTCAGGTTTGGAAAGAGCTATTTCCTTGAAAGGAAGAATAGCATTTAATTTGCGGTGTCAGAAGAGGGGAAAGCCTTTTCTTCCAGTTCTAGTTATCATGAAGATAAAAAGAGGACCTGAAGATAAAAAGAAATGTTTTAATAATTTCAATTTCAATATTTTCAATATTGCCCTTAAAGCAGGTTTATATAGCAGTGTACTGTGTCTCATTCTCCCCAGTCCTGAGCCTACTAACCAATTTTCAGCTCTCTCCCTTTCCAAATGTGCTTATACAAAGATCTAGTTAAAAGACTCTTGAAAATTATGGACTGGAGTATATTATTCAGTACATCCTAAGGAGAAACAACATTAGCGATCACCTGTGTATTCTGTTTAGTCTTTTACCAGGCTAATGAACACATGCATGTTGGCTTCTAGCCAATGTAGACATACCCTCAAACAATAGTCGCATGTTTTGCCTCCCTTTCACAGAATTTAGTGTAAATGGGAGGGAAATGAGGTTAAGCAGAAGCTGGGATGATAGTGATAAAGTTATCATGCAAATCTGGAGGTAAACAATCTTTATTAGTTCTCTTGATTAATCTTTATCTAAAATGTGTTCAAATTACAGATCTACTCAGATGATGAATAAGATTGGAATTTTCTTTCTTATTTGTGCTTAAGTACAACATCTTGGAAAGTATTTAACCAAATTAATATACCAGGTGGACCTTAAGCAACTGGTCTTCAAAATATCAGTCAGCTCCAAAGGCAGCCTACCTTTTCCAGATTGCAGCTGTATTACGTCCAAAGTCTACTAGGAGGCTGCAGTGTTCGCAACCAATACATGCAAGAATATGGTTCAGGATATGTTTACTTTAGAGCAAAGTGTTGGGATAGAAAATTATATGGCTGTGAGACCTAGTAGCCCAGAAATGTCTTAAGTCTCAGTGCATCATGTGAACATGTTTCATGCATAGGGACCAGAACATGGTACATTGAAGAAATGTATTCTTCAGCTAAGCATGGTAGTTATTAGGTAAATGCATTTTGGAAAAGCAACTGACGAAATAAGAGTTGCTCTTGGTATGAGAGAGTTCTTCCAAGTGCTCCTGGAGCCTTCTGTGGGGCAGCAAGGGACAAGACAGCATAAAATGGACCTAAGCTGATGCATATGCAAACTGCCATGGTACTGAGGCACAGGATTTCTCATGTTGCTTTGTGTGAATTTAGTCATGTTTAAACAATCATTTTATAGTGTTAGAAGTTTTTTGTGTCGGAATAAAATGTCTTTATGATGTCAATAGTTAAAAGTGAACTATATTTAAAAAAAAAAAAAGGCTATTTTAGGTGGATACTTAGATAGGTTTTAATCTCTGGCAGACAAAATCTTTATCAGCTTCAGGTGAAACCATTTTTCCATGATCTCTTAGTCTGCTTTGTTCTTAGCAACACTTAGGGCATACCACAGTGCCTAATTGTGTTGCATAGATAGTGTGTTTGTCTCTAGTTGTTTTTGACTGATCTTCTTGGTGTCAACAGCTAGTATTTGTAGTGTCTTCCTTCTATATAGTGCCATGTAAGAAGATTTTGTTCTGTGTATGACTGCAAGGCAGGAACATTTTTCAATGTTGCAGGAGGGTTTTGCAGTAGTACTTTATCAGTAGTACTTGGAAAAGCTCTCACCCCTTATTGTCTTGACGTCTGTTCTATTTTAGCATAAAATACAGTCTCTGTGTAAAACATGCATTGTGTGTTATTGTACAAAAGCAAATGTATATAGCTGAATGTCCCTGTCTCAGATTTGTCTTTGCCAATTATTGTATAATAACAATGAATCAGTAGTGTAAGTAGTATAAGTGACAGACACTTGCAATTATTCTAGAGGAGAAAAATATCAAAAAGCTTTAAGAAAATATTGGTGCTGTTTTTCTCTTTACTTACAGTAAAGGTGAATGGTAAATATGCTATTTCCTGGATTTCGGCTTTGCAGATGATGTGATAGCTGCCCAGGGATACTACAGCAGGATGAGGTAGCAACTAGTTATATCAGTAGCAGGACCTGAAACAGGGGGAAGCTCAGGGAGCTTGATGAAATGCTTAGGCAAAATTTCATTATCTCTTTAAAACTGTGGCTAGCACTTGTTTTCAGAAAAACAGAAGTTACCCACCACTATAAAAAGCTGCAGGTAGTACCTGGGAGCCAGGTGATCTTGGTGAATGAAAGGAAGAGATATCTGGAAATGTTTTGGTCTGCAGAATTATTCCTTTACAGAACTCGCTTTTTAAATGAAGGTTGATTTTTATTTCTTTTTTTATTGCTATAATTGAGCTATATTTTGAGATGATTACATGGTAGCAGCTCTTCACCGAAAGACCTTTTTACCTTAGCCAGCTGTTGTGGTTTAACCCTAGCCAGCAATGAGCACCACACAGCCGCTTTCTCACTGCCCTCCACAGTGAGATGGGGGAGAGAATCAGAGAAAAAAGGTAAGAAACCTTGTGAGTTGAGAAAAGAGCAGTTTAATGATTGAAATAAAATACTACTGCTACCAATAAATTGTAATGAAAAGGAAAACAACAAAAAAAGCTAATGCACCTGCTCACCACCTGCCAAACAATGCCCTGCCAGTCCTGAGCAGCAATCATCCTTCCCCAAACAACTCCCCTAGCTTATATACTGAGGATGACATCTTATGGTGTGGAATATCCCTTTGGCCAGTTCGGGTCAGCTGTCCTGGCTGTGTCATCTCCCATCTTCTTACCAAGAAGAAGCTGGGTGGGCAGGAGCAAGAGAAGCTGAAAAAGTCCTTGGTGTAGTGTAAGCATTGCTTGGCAACAACTAAAACATCAGTGCATTATCAGCTTTATTCTCAGCATAAATCCCAAACATAGCCTCATACTAGCTACTATGAAGAATATTAACTCTATCTCAGCCAAAACCAGCACACAAGCTTAAATCTATGTATAATTGTATTGGGAAATTAAATCTGCATAATGGCTTAACTATTCAGTAATTTGTTTTCAGAACAGCACCTTAGAAAATAAGATTAATTAACTCTTTATTGTGGATATCTGAGTTATAAAATTAGAAATTCAAAATAGCATATTTTTTAGAAAAATCCTTTATATAATGCTCTTAGAAGTAAATGCAAATGATTTGTATCTGCATATACATGAAATGCATTGGCGTGCCTGTCAGCTCATGTTTGTGTTTATACTTTCTCAGAACCTTTCATTACAGTGTTCTGTTTTCATTTTCTCCTAGCTGTCAGAAATCTTTGTCTTTGGTTTGAAAGTTTCTCTGCTTCCTTTCTGGGTAGATACAAGGAAGCTTTGACAAAAGTAAATTTCTTTTTTTACCAAAGCGTGTTATAAATCTGTAAATTTAATGAAAACTGTAAATACTAACTATTATAATCTTTGTGTAGCTTTCCTACCCGTAAAGCTTAATTTTTGCAACCATAGTAATAGGAGTTTGTTGTATACGAGTGTATCTTTTAAACAAGCTGTAAGAAATCTGAAAATGTGACTCTGTACATAATCATTCTCATGGAGAGCCTTTACCAGGCTCATTTGCAAAAAGAAAGTAAGTAAAATAAAATTATTTTCTCAAAAGTGTGGCTTGCATCTTCTGCTTAGCTGCTGAAACACATAGGTACAGTTGTTCTATTTCTGCACCCTTGTTGAATTATCTAAGTTAGCTAACTAACTGTAGATGGCTGACATTCTTTTGCTCTCCACCTGTAGGAACTTCCAGCCCCTTTGCTTGATGATACCTACAGAAACGGACTGGGAGAAGAAGCAGCTGTTAAGTCTGAAGATTTTCAGGATTCTATGAAAATAGCCTGGCGCTACCAAAATTTGCCAAAAATGGAGGTAATCAGTATTTCATACTTTTTTCCTCTTGCAGTCAAAATGAATTTGCAGAGCAAATGCTTTTCAGCAGAATCTAGACAACAGAACTGCTAATGGACAGTGTTACAGGATTACCTTCTGAGGGTAAATTATCATATACCACTATATTTTTTTATTATTAGTGATATAGAGAGAAAGGGAATTTGATGGTTTGCAGGTACTGTGAATTTAATTCAGTCAATAGTAATTTAAAAGTAAAAACCATTAAGTTCCATGGGATTTTTCAATTACTATTATTACACTGAGATAGCTTTTTATGAAAGTTTGAATAATTTGGTCACTTGCAAACTTTGCTCAAATTTAGTTGTACACGAATTATTTAGGTAGGTTTAATCAACAGTACTTCCTAGATCTCTGTAGTGAAAGTACTGTGTTGAAGCAAGCTGTTGACCTGCTTATCCATGTGTATAACAACTAAAGTAAGCACTTGAGATTATATCAGCTTCACTGTCACTAGAAACTAATCGCTGTGCAGGAAGAATATAAGAAACCAGGCCAGTCGTCAGTCTTTCAGAGTTTACAGTTGTTAGTGTTTTTGGAATAATATATCTCCCGTGGCTGGTGACTTTCTTATTTAATCCAGTGGCACAATCAACTTTTAATAAAACTACAGCATTTTTCACTGTCTAGAACAAAAAACTTGTTTTGTCTATACGTTTTAGCCTACATTTATAAATTCTGGTTTAGATGTAGTCATAACTGCCTAGTAAATTCAGTCGTATTGTTAAAAAAAAATAATTGGAATGTGACAAAATGATCTTACATGGCTTGGCATGTTTGGCTTTCTGTGAAATTGCACAGACGTGGCTATATAGTTGTGTCAGAAAAGACTTATATATGGTGACATGCCAAATCAAACAGCCTCTGGGGTAATCATATAATCTCATCAATTTTATTATTGTGGAGTTTGCTGTGCCATTCTAAACCATCCCCAAAATAATTTGTCTGGTTTAAAATCTAGCAGAATTCCTCGTACATTGATATGGAAACAATTGCATGTGGTTAACAAGTAGTGTTCTGATGTTCTAACAAAATAGAAAAACATAAATAATCCAGTTAAGTGTGCAGTTGTCTTCTATAACTTCATAGAACTAATCACTTCTTCCACTAATATACTATTTCTCTACAATACATATCCTTTTCCTCAATTTTTGAAATTTGATTCTGCAAGATAGACTAAAATGGTCAGTCTTCTGTGGGGTGTTTCCCTTGTTATCATTGTCACTTTCTGAATTGGATGCTGATCATTCTGAATAATTGAGGTACAATATTTTTATGTATACATTAAATTTATAAAAAAAATTAAAACTTGCAAATAAAAGTCTAATTCTTAAGATGTGTATACCTAAAATTCCTCGGGATATTCTAAGTAGTGAAAAATAGTTCTGAAATTGATATTTTTCAGTATTTTATAATGCAGTTATCATAAAATCTTGGTGCTGTACTAGATTAATTTGAATAGTGAATATACTTCAGAGAGGAAAAATCTGATGTTGCCTTGCAGCACCCTGGGTGTTTAATACACTTACTAGTGTCATTCTATCAACACCTTCAGTTGTGATTTATTCTTTAAATTTCCTTTTGGCGAACAAAAATAACGTTGAATAAAATTTCAAGGCATATTTTCCAAACTGATTGAACTAATAAACTAGTACATTTTCAAAAACTGCTATCAAATAGTTTCAAGTGTGAAAGAGAGAAAATAGCTTTGCTTTTAGCTAGAACTCTAAACATGTTAGCAGAAAACTTTTCCATTCAGTGTCTGGCTTTACATGAAGTCAGAACACTGAGTTTAAGCTGTCTTTGTGGTATTTTTGATGCCTAATTTAGTTTTTATTTCTAAGTAACAAAAGAGATCTTCTTTAACAGTTCAGATATTCCTTTCCCATTTATTAGACCTCATATAGACTAGCTAGGTAACTCATTTTTGTTTTTATGTGTGATATTTATATTAGTATTCCTCGTAACTATCCCAGTTTCTCTTTACATATTGCATATACCTTATACATCAGAAAAAGACAGATGTTTTATAAGAAATCTGTCAGAGTAACCAGTCATGTTGTGCTTGATATGCCTTTGCCAGTTTGCTACGTTCATCTATATCAGAGGTTAATTTCAGTTAAATTTTTGAGTATATGGATAGCCTATTTTGCAATGCAAGACTGTGGGTTTTTTCTTTTGTTTTTTCCTTTTTTTTTTTTTTTTTTTTTTTTGAATGAACTGCTTAAGTTCTTGGGGCAATATATAAACTGTCACAGCATGAAATCAATTTTCTGCCTTGATTCATCCTAAATCTGAGATTTCTAGCACATTAGTATTGCAATTAGAAACATTAACAGCAGACGGTCGCCTAAAAGCGCACTCTGCTCACTGACAATTTGGTGTATTTCTCCTTGTGCAAAATAGGAATCCAGGAAAGAACAGGCTTGAGCCTCCAATCCACTAATAAATTTATCAGATCAAACTCCAGAGGAATGGCAGGTCTCTGCTGCGCACTCTCCATGGTCATTCTGCTAAAGCAGATTATTTATGCTTACTTGATTCAGGTAGGCTTTTTGCAAGCTTCCCGCTAAGCCTGGGAATGCAGTACATTGAGGCCTATTCATGGGCTTCTGACATAGACCGAGCTTTTATTGCATGGTGTTTTATTATAGCCAAATCCTAGTCTCCACCCAGTTTGTAGGCACTGTGCTTATTCTTTTGAATCAAGAGAGGTTATCACCTACCTTAATCCATGCAGCAGGGTGGATTAAGGACACCAATGTGCCTCAGGATTCTCAAAGAGGATCCTGGAAACTTCTTGTTTCTTCTTTTTTGCTGTCTTTACTAAACTCTATTGGGCCTCAGTAAGGATTTGCATCTGAAATGGGCGACCTGGAGCTTTCCTCAATGAAGACATCAGATCAAAGTTCAGTTAGTCAAGGCCTTTCTAAAACATTAAGGGGGCTTGGAAGTACACAATAAAAAGATGAGCTCTGGCAGAGATTGCAGTAAAAACATTCTGATCTGTAATCCGGATAAAGAATAGATTATAGGGCAAAGAACAGCCCCTGTTTAAATTGCTTTCAGAATCCTCGTTTTAAATAGAAGTCACATTTTACATTAAAAATGTTTAGATTTTGATAGATTGTTATGTTTTGTTGGACTTCCTTCTTTCAAAATTGGGTGCTAGTGAATGAATTGGAACACTGACTTAAAGAATATGTTTTTCTGTCTTTTTTTGAGTCAAACTGTTCTGCCTCTTATGACTAGATATACATGAGCAATTTTGTGGGTTTTTTAAATTAAAAACTAATTATTTGTTTTAATGAAAAGTTTGAGTTTAGCTTGGTTGTTTTATTGTTTTTGTAGAAAAGTTGTTGTATGATTGTTACTGTTTATATTCTCTGATAACTGATCAGGCCTAACATCCATTAATCAAATAATTTCAAAATATTTACTCTAAATCAAATTTTTCTCATTAATCTTAACAGTTTAATATATTTTTGATAAGCTGAAGCATGAAATAAAAAGATGGCAATATGTAGCACTATTGCTTTCAGAAATCTAACTATAAAGACATGGCCATGTCTGGCACATCTGTAGTTTTTAATGTTATAGTGCTTATTTTATTAGCAAGACCAAGGTTTATGAAAACCACAAGATTTCTGTAATAGTCAGAGCTGGAACTGAATAATTTGTTGCTCAGCACACAAAAGTTTTTGGCATCCTATTGTTGTAATAATTCAGTATACCTATTACCATTCCTGTACAGAGCAAGAATAGCAGATGTTGAAATTGGAGCAGTTGTTCCAAAGTATTTTCATCGCATACACACACAACCCTGCTCAACTTTCAGATAGCGGATAAAACATATATATTGGCCTGCTTAAAAGAAAAATCCTTTTATAGAATGTTCTAAGTTGTTATGGAACCTACTGAGAAACTTTTGAAATTATTTGGGGCATTTCTGTTCAGTTTTTCTAAATTCCATGCTTTTCAGTACAGACAAAATAACATTTCATTTTACCTACTAACTGAAGCATCTCTTCAGAACGACCTTTAAAAGGCATTCTGTTCTGCTGTGTGTCTTCAACATCTCACTTTCAGCTCATACCTTTTCTGTTTCACCTGTTCTCTTACAGCTGTTGAGATATTTAATTTTATTTTATTACCTCATCATTTCATATGTGAGGTGCCTCTTGGGTCTTACGGGGGATTCAGCTTAGCAGTAAGTCTTGGTGTTGGGAGATAGATAAAATATTTTTGCGTGTTCCTGCTTTATGCAATGCACACACTTTGGATGAAGTCCAGCCTTATGGTAGTTGTCCTCAAAATAAACCAATAGCTGATCTTTCTTTTGACCTGCAAAGCTGCTGTTAGAAGTCTAGGATCCATTATGTTTCTCAGTCCAGGCATCTTAACGGTTAGAAATATTGTGGTTTTGATTGATACTTATATTACAAAACTTATGTGGTTATTTTAAATGACCTTTCTTTTTCCTGAAAAGAATTAGAACAGTTGATGAGAAATAATCTAATCAGGAGCACAGTGGTGTTTGTGCCATAGCCTAAAGATCAGTTTTATTATTGCTTTGGTAAATCATTACTCCTTTACAGTGTGTACATTAAGAAATACTATGTAGTGATTTACATTTGTGCCACTTGTTTTCCTTCCCTGGAAGAAAATAACTTGCCTGTGAGGTTTACTTTGCTTGACTGTTCTTTCCAAGACAGTTTTGTTTTGTTTTTTGTTGTTTTGTTTTTAATGGGAAGGGCAGCAAAGATGAAGAACGTTCATTGTTACATGAAGAGCAAAAACGGTTCAATTCCTGTAGCAGACAGCTACTACATACTTGAATACTGCATATTATAGCAATTTAGGGGTTTTTTAACATTACATGTATAATTCAAGTGATGTTGCAGGTTGCATGCTGAACTGCATTAATGTGAAGCAAAAATATACATTCATTTCCTCTGTTTATTTACTAGCAAAACGTATTCAAAATGTGTTTTTTCTGCTGTGGTGTATATTAAATGTGGGGGGTTTACAATGTTTTAATATACCCAAAACTGAGAGATGATAAAAAAAATCTTCATTGTAGTAAACCATGGTTGTTGTGTGCAATGTCTGTGTAATGCTCAACCTGCTGTTTATTCAGAATTCAAGAAATTAAAAGTAGTTTTTAACTATTTCCTCTACTTAACAATTTTACATTAAAATCAGATATATGAAGATGCAATGGTATTTCTTCTTACTGATCATAAATAATCAAAGGGAAACATTTTCAAAGTCAACTGAAAATGTTTCTGTAGGACTGTATAATTCCCAGATACTGAAAACTCAGACAGGTGGAACATGTCATGTTCTGCGCATTTCATATATCTGGCCTTTTGAAAATTGTGATCTTATGTCTAGAATGTGTGAAAATACATTATGTTAAGCATCTGACTGCACTTTGGTGGTGCAACCTGGAACAGTAAGGGTTGAATTCTGCGTGAAAAATTCACATTGTAGAATGTTAACAGGGGAACCAAAACGTAGTAGTAAATGTTATATTGTTTTTCTGCTTGAAGCTTATACTTATGCTGAATGGGAAAAAAATCAGAGGTTTCTTTCAAGTGTATTGCTAGTTAATTATTTTCTTTTGACAGGTAATAATTTAATAGGTTATTGTAATCAGTATTGCTCTTTCCACAGGCCAGCCCAACAACATCTACAAAGTTTGGCCATTATTATGATGTTTCTAAAACAATGTCTCCAGAACTGTTTGAGTCCATAAAATGGCACAGTTTTTTCCTTCCTGAAGAATTGTCTTTACAGCCTCAAATGAAAACATGGTAAGTTGTAATACCACATGCTTCTGTTGTGTGTTCAAATTTTGTCTGCACATCAACAGTAAAGGAAATCTTTGCATCTATACTTGCTGTGAAAAATTTCGTAGCCATGGATGGCTCACAAGCACTTCAGCTGTAGTTTCCACGTCAGTGCTACATGCTATGACTGGCAGCAAGGCTACTCTGGTGCAGACAGCTCAGTATACTGACTCCTCAGCTCGGGGAGGAAGCAAGTTGGCAGGGACAATTAAGGCAGACATTACTAGGACAGCCTAGGACACGGCTGCATGTTCAGTCCAGCCCTACTGACAGCTGAGTGTGGGGACTGGGGAAAACTATTACTATCTGTCTGTGAACTACTCCCTGAGCACCATGCCCCATCAGCTTTCGGAGATGTGTGTGTCAGGTGGCTATCAGTCTTAGGAAGATATCCGTACAGTTTTTAGGGCTAAGAAGACAGGCCATCCTTGACCTACATAGCTATATCCGATTAGTTTATTATGTCACTTTTACTTCTTACATCCTACAGCTTCACCTAAGGAAAATACAAAACACTGTGAATAGAATTACAATCACTAATTATGTCTTATGCAACACCCCTAATTCCAGAGAAAATCATAAATTTGTCTCTGAATGAATAAGTTGTTATAGTTTATGTCTATCAGTAATGAATCAAGGAAGACCGAGAGAAAATGAGTGACAGTAGCAAAGACTCATGGTAGCCTGTAGCACACACATCCATCGTATCTTTCTTGGAGACATTTCAAGTCAAGTCAAACATCAAATACGGGCTAGCAATCTCTTTGTTTATCCCAGTCATTTAATTTATATAATACCCAGTTTTATAGATCCCAGTGTATAGGGCCAACTCCTGGAAGTAATAGCACGATATGCTTTATTGTGATTGATTTTCATTACAGCACACTGAAATATAAAACCTAAGATCTATGAAAGAAGTGCAGTATGAACCACCTTTCTTAGAGCTGTAAAGGCAAAAGCCAGGTCTCTTTGTAATTTGTTTCGGTGTTACATGATAAAATGTCACTGGTTTATAAAGTATATTCTTGTGATGTTGAAAAAAAAATACACTTTCAGAAGAAAGCAGAGAACTTATTTTTTTTTTCTTTCTATAGTAAATGTTTGAACCAGCTTTATTTATATATTATGTATAATTATTATTTTTTTGTAGCAGGGTCATAGAGGATAGACACAAGAGTATCTTCAAAAATTATGGAAATGGAGAAATGCTGCTTTTCCCATTACCCCAGTCCCCAAATTGATGTGCACCTAGCACAGTTAATATCAGCAAATTGGACTACCCAATTTACATAAGGAGAGACCAGGTTAGACAATACATAAATGTTTTCAAGCTGGAATCCAATTAAGTTCATCAGTAAAACATAACAAATCATCAAAGTACCACAAAGTCAAAAAGGCCAAAGCAATGCAAAGCAGAGGAGAAGGTGAAGACGTCTGTGGGATAACATCAGTGCTCAAAAAAATACCAGAAAAAAATAATATCATCTGTTTTTTAAGCTTCTAGGATAGTTTCCCCTACTATGTATTTCTTTTGTTTGCTTATGGGTAATCAGCTGGGATAGAGTCAAAAGGCTCGAAAACAGGAGATGGTCTCCATTGATAAAGTCTGTTACCATGTCAAAGGAGGAACATAGACTAGTTGACAGTTTTCTTTTTGTCATGTTGATCGTTAAATCCTTATCTTCTAAATAAGCTGTCATTGAGTCACAGCTGAACCTGAGTGAAGGACCAGACTTTATCCCAGTGTTGGGTCTGGTAATAATCTAGTACTAATTTGGCTTGATACCTATCCTGAACAATGGGTATCTTTATTGCAGTCATAATGTCAAATCTGGAAAAAAGTGGAAGGAATAGTTGCATTCAGATTAGATAACAGAATTAGAATTCAAGAATGTTTAGGTGGATGATCTGCAATAAAATATATGGAATTCAGTGAAGACATGCCAAATATCATACTAGTAGGAATAATTAATTGGACAAATAAAATAGTGTAGCAGGTCTCCAGAAGAAGATCTGGGGTGATATATTGAACATAAAATATATTAGCAGTGTTGTGTGATTTATATTACCAAAAAGCATAATTTAAGAAGCATAGAGGTGATAAACTAGAATTTAATGTGGAAGACATGCAAAGTACTTCTATTCTGCTCAGCCATAACAAGGCTGTCTAGTTTTTGATAGCATCCTTCAAGAAGACTCTGGATCAGTTAGTTGTGAAGATGGGTATACATCCAGAACTGGGATGTAATGGCCTGTAACGGAAGAATGGAAGTTCTTTAGACAAATGTAAGCAGAGCCTTGAAGCATGTTAAAAACTGACAGGCAGAAGGTGGTAACTGTTGTCTGCTGAAGGCAGGACAAAGGTAATGGGCTAGAGTAAACTATAGTGGTAGAAATACAGACCGGAAATAAGGAGATATTTTTCTAATGATTAGCACAAGAAGAAGGTGTTTTGCAGACTCAAGTTGGGAGTATTGTAGAATCTCCATCATTTAAAATTTCTAAGGACAAGTTAGGTAGGTATCTGTCAGAGAGGGTTAGAAGATAGACTACCTGACCTCTTGAGGTCCCTTTCATCCCTATCTTCTGTGATTCTTTAATACACATTAGTCACAGTGTATTAAATCCAATACTAAGTATGAATGTTACCAGTTATTTCGCGGCTCTTAAAACATTCATGCCTTTATGGGAACCCAACAGCCTCGTATTGTAGTTTTTACAAATATTATTGTTATGAAATTCTGAAGGAAGCATTGTTTCCTCAAGGAATGAAAGCAAGCTCACAGTCCTGTCAGCATGATTTCATTAAAGAAAGTTTATAAAAGGGGAGGGAAAGGATATTATTTTGTTGGCATTACTGTTTGGAAAATCAATACAATGCTTCTGGCTTCTAAAGCTAACTTCAATATATCATAGAAACAAAAATTTCTGTTCTTTTGACTAACTAGAGAATGATTTGAAAGAAAGTAATACTATAGTCACAGTTAACTCTTCCAATAAAATCAGCAATCGCTATGAGACCTTATCCTTGGTTGGCTGAAGGTCCCACTGAGGCCTTGAGCTAACTTCTTTTACTCTATGTTACAGTGAACTAGAAGCATAGACATGGTTAGTCAGCATATCTCCACTCAGAAGATATAATTTCTTAAACATGAAGTTCTGTCTTTTAGATACATAGCCAAAAAAACACTTGGTCACAAAATGCTGCTTACCTTTAGAGCACTGCAAAGCCTCTGTATTCTATTAGGCTGGCAGTACCACAAAGACAGTATTGATAGCCTGGAAGGAACTAAAAGAATCATTACAAAAATTACTTGAAATTCAGAAAATCTCAAAAAATATTACTTTAAAAATTTAATATATCAAAAGAAGATTGACAGAAAATGTGTTAACACTGAAATCAGTTCTTCCTCTCTTCTATCCACACAAGCTTTTAGGTTCTTTATCAACTTGCAAAGAAAGGAAATTCTTTGACTGATTAGACAGAACTAAGTTATTGACTGGCCTTTTACTTTGCAATTAAAGATCAGATTTGGAGGTTATATACATCATTTGTTCATCTTAAAGTTTGGATCAATCCTTCTTTTCTTTCCTGTGTTTTAGCACACGTGTGTGTATCTGCTTTCGGACAGAGGGAGATGAGGAGTACTGTGTTTGCTCTCCTTTCTGTAGATGTGGTACCTGATGGCTAAATTAGATCACAAGGTCCTCCTTTGAATAATCACTCAAGATGAGTAGAAGTTCATTGCCCCACAATAAACAGTAATTGAAAAACAGATTGGGAAGTCTGTTCTCCTACAGGAAGCAGTAGATGGCACTGGGTGTTTGGTGCCAAAAGAAGGTATAAACCTTCTCTTTCTTATCTGGTTATTTTTCATGTTGGGGAAGGGCAGTTATGTCCTGGCCCTAATGCTGGGTCCAGGTTAACAGGGTTGTGCTGCTGACAGCAACTGTTTTCCAGTTGCTGTTGCTAGGATATTCTAGTGTCCTTTTTGTTGCATTGCTAAAGCTGGTGCTTAACAGGAAGGCAGAAATATTCTCTATGATAACACTGCATTACAGAAAAGGCTTACTTTCTGCCCCTCTTACTTCTGTCGTCATTGTTCAGCTGCAATTACCAAAAGAGAAAGTTCCATAATGAAGGGAACTGAAATAATTAGTCTGTATTTTTCCAGTAATTCTCATAAGTTTTACCTTAAGAATGTATGTGCTTTTGAAAAAATAAAAAATTTGTGTATAGATTTACCGATAAATTAGATAAAACATGTTTAACTCTCTTGCCTAATGGGGTCTCCTTGTACATAATAAGGCTATTTGTCATACACTTGATAACCTAACCTCTGTTAACTGCTTAGAAACTATCAACAGAGAAGTCAGAGGCTCCGTTGTAACCAGGATACCTTCTTGCCAGCTCCTGCTTTATCCATTACTAAATTGCTAAACAAAAAAAGAGAGTAAAGAAAGAATTGTTTGAACTCATTATCAGAATTAAATGCTGTTTAGTAAGAAAGCCAAAAAGAGAGTAGAAATTAGAAAATAAAAAATAACTTATTTCCTTCCTTAAATTTTATGACAAACATTGCCAAAAGAGTAATGCAACTTGTTTTTAGAAATAGTGTTTTCACAATGTTTTTCATGATCTTATTAACATAGCATGGTTCAAATTCAAGTAAACCATTAATATTTTAGCCAGAAGTAGAAAAGCACCTGGTTTTAGATTTAAAAACAATCTTTATGCAGTACATTATTTTCTTTATTTATTTCTTTGCTACAAATCTTTTTTCTGATGAATTAAATTAAGTTCTCTTTTATTGGTTTGGTTTTTTAAATTTTAGAACTCTCAAATTCTACTAATGCTTTAAGTATTTTATTCTTTTATCCACTTCTAAGAGCAAACTAGTAACAAATCAGTAATTGGCAAGTATCACAGCTGTGGTACGTTCTCCAGCTTCCTGATGGATAACATAGTAAGACTCATAAGCAAAATAAGTGATAAATACACAAACTTGAAAATCCTAGTTTGTGGTGGTATACAAGGCCACAGTCGTCTTTTTTTGTTACACATACCGTGTTCCTGGCTATGGCTGCAAGATAGGTGCAAACTCCTTCTTAATGTTGGTGAGCAGCAGTTTGTGTCTTTTCCAAAAGGATAAAGAAATATCCAATCGATACACAAATCCTTCTTGTTATTCTGAAGTGCTGCAGATTCTCGCCAGCTCTGGCAAAACTGGGAAGAAATCTCAGGACTGTGTAAGCACCAAGGATTGTGTGTGTGTGTTGCGATAATGTGAAGATGTGGAGAGAGAAGGCATTTTGGCTAGCATGGGAGCTAAAGCCCTTTTTCTTTCCACCTACCCTGTGAACTGGCACCTGCAAGACAGTATGGGTATAACATTTAACAGCCATTCCTTTTGCAACTAAGCACTAGGAAAGTAATTTACTTCATAACTGAAAATTTGCTCTTTCTTTTTCTGTTTTTAGTATAGGAAGCAGACTTTACACATTAAGTGGCATGTTGAGATTATGTTTTGCCAGTTACTTTCAGCTGTGAATTTCAAGAGAGTATTAAATTACAAAGGTACATCAGTTTAACCAGTAGCCTTCCAGGGTACTAAATCTGAAAAAAAAAAAAAAAAATGGAGTTTAATTTGTAAACTCTCCCTTTTGTTCATATCTGAGAAAGGTCATCTCTTAATGTTTTCTGACATTGGTATCTCAAAACTCAAAATTATTATGGCTATATGACTTTTATGATTGTAGATGTTTATAACTTAAATATGTCATTAAGGGGGTTGGGTTTGGGTTCATAGTGTTTTCTTGAAATAAATTTAGAATTCCAAGTTAAAGCAATGGTGTAAAAGACAGATGTTTGCAACTCTTAAGTGCTTCTCAGAAAAGTTGTCTTCTCTCCTGTGCAAAAGTTTTTTGGCTCTTACCTGGGCTGTTATCAGACCAGACATTTAAAATGATTGGAGCAAGTAACAACATTTTTGCAAAATAACCTGTCATTGTTTCCCAAGAAGTACACAAGAAGTTTGAATCCACAACCCTAGATGGTAGTGAGTGAGACTAGAAGGAAATGCTGAAGGTAGAAAACATAGGAGGGCTTCAGCTCTCAGCTGCAGTAAGGAACCTACATCAACTCCAGACACACAAGCCAGTATGCCTGATGAGATTTAAGAAAACAGCATGTCTCTTTTAAAAGCAAAATGCCTTGCATATTTAAAGCAAAGATTAGGACTTTCTGTCCTTTGTATGTGTGGAACTGGAGAATGTGGCTGGGATGGATATCTGAAGAAGTGCATTGGACATGCAGGAACTGGACCTTCTAAGACTTTGGCGAGATGATTTGCTAAACTTTCATTTGATATTAAGTCTGCTTAAATCCATTTTTAGCCACTGGATAGCCTTTTTAAAAAAAAAAATTATGTTATATGTATTTTCTAAATAATACCTAAATTCTACCTCAGAATTCTGCTGTCATGCAAATAAAGCAGTAATAACACCTGTAACATATGGATACAAAACGGAACCGTAGCACAGTAGAATGTATCTTATGCTCAGATGCAGTATCAGAAAAATATACTAAAAAAAAATAGATAAACTACATGAACTTGATTGTGAAAATTTTGTCTCTTTCATTTTTTGTTGTTTTTGGTTGTTATAGCAGTTGTGTGTATGTAAGCTTACAGTAACAGAAAGTCAACTCTGTTCATGAGGGCATTGATTAGGTATACTTGGAATTACAGTTGGGTAGCCCTTTGTCAGTTATGGAAGATTAGTACTATGCTGTAATGGTTTCAACTTTAAGTTGATACATTAAATCATTAATCTTCTAGATGTAAGTGAGCCTGACATAATTAAGTTATCTTAATCTCTAGAGATTTTAGCTCTCACTAAATGTCTGAGTACTGAACTAGTTAACACAAAGCAATCACAACTACTTCTAATGTCAACTTTATTTAAAGAAGGATGGATTTTTTTCTTTTGTGACGCTTCTTTCTATATGATGCCTTTAGAATGAAAGGTGCATCTGCTTATATTTATTCTTAATACAGCTGTTAAGAGACATAGTGGAGAGTATTGAAATGTGTTTCTAAACTGCTTCTTCTTACCAACAGTAATATGAACAGTGCTTATGCAAGGCTGCTTCAGTCCATTCAGAGGATCATTTACCAGGAAAGATTTGATGGCTCTGATCCCCAGGTACTGAACACTCTTGTACTCTTCTATAATCCTGTAGTTTATGTGCTTTTCTCAGTTTTCGGGGGTGACACAAGAAGGTCTTGGACAAACTAACAAGGAACAAGCTGTTTCTAAGCATTACTAAAGTAAACAAGCAAAGTAAATAGAGAGCACGGATCATATTTTAATGGGCATTTGTACTCTTTACCAGTTACAGATGTACACAGACCATACAAGAACAAACTGTAAGATGACATTAGTAAAATGCAGATTCTATGCAATTAGCTAATAAATGGATTGACAAATACAATGTAATTAAGCGAAACACATTTCCCCCTGCAGTATTTTTTTTTTCAAACTATTGCTTTAGCAATAATGTGTTCAAGATACGTGAGACTGACCATTTAATCTTAAACTTTTAGATTTTTTCAGTGTTGTTTTTACTGGAGTGAATTTTTTAATGAATTAAATGGTATGCATCTTTATGCAGTGAGCATTGAAACACAAGTAAAGAAATAAGAATGCTATTTCAACTTTACAAATCAAAACAGCTTACCAGACTTCTAAAGATCTCTGTACTCTTCATTGAATCATACTGTTGGTAATCAAAAACATTTTGAGCATTAACAACATAGATTGAAAGCCCTTTTCTAATTTGAGCAGTGCCCTATCTATTATTCTTTGTCATATTCGGTACTATGTGACTTACTTGGAGTTGATGGAAATAAAATAATGAATTATATATTGATGCTTAATTGATAGGTAATTGTCTCTATTGTTGTACAATAGAAAGATTGCTGTAGAGAAGTTAAATTGGTATAGATGCTGGAGAACCTCAAAGAATATAATACAAGACTGTGTACTGTTACCAGTTGAATATCTTAAAAATCATTTTTGTGGGGTAGGTAGTGTTGGAATGGATGTGTTTGTGTCTAACAGTATGTTTGAGAAACATTACCTTCAGAGAACACTTGTGTGTAAATTTAGGTTGTTTGTGCTCAGTGTTTAGTCTCTGCTGAGATGGATGGGCGAGCTTACCTTCTCTTTGGTGGCAGTGCCAGTCTGGAGAAGTAAATTGGTCCCTGACAGGCACCTCTCCCCACTCGCTGCGGTAGCCATGGCAACAGGCATGTCATCCTGCCATACAGCGCTGTGTGCAGAGATGCTCCTCCCGCGCGGTGACAGGTCCCGTGGAAGCCCGAGAGCTTGCTGTCTGCAAAGAGCAGCGCCGAGCGAAACGAGCACCCTGCCAACCTTCAGCCAGCAAACAACCTCCTACTGAAGAGATTAGGCTGGTGCTTCTGATTTTTCTTACAGGTTAGGTCTGGTGGGAAAATAGCACCTTTGTATATTCCTGAATTTTTTTTACATGTAAAAGTAAATGAAGGTTGGTCAGAGACAATATTTTGGGGGGTTTTGCTGCAAGCAAGGTAAAATTAGACACCGTGGATACTTATTTTCTGTACTTGTTCATTGTTTCAGATTGTCTTACTGGTGTCAATAAAGCAAAACCAGAACTTGAACTCTGATGAATTTAAAAGTATATGTTTGCTAAATGATGGATATAAGTTTCTGAGGTGAAGCTTTAGAAGTTTGAAAGAGTCCTTTCTCACGCCAGTTTAACCTAGAAAGCCATTCGCGCTTGCGTAGTTGTTTCTGTTTAAAGGGAGATAATGCGTATGATTTCCTGGAGCAGTATCTTTCTTTTTAGGTTCCTCTTTTCCCCATACATCGTATTTGTACACTCAAATTTTGTACATTTTGAAGCAGTATATGATACAAACATCTTAACAAATATATCCAGAGTTTAATGTAGTTATGGTCCATAACACACCTTGGATCTTTTTATCTTCCAAATCTATGGGAAATTCACCTCTCTGTTACTCTGAGTCCCCTCCTATTTACTGAGCTTTCAGAAGTACTTTTTAAGTAGCCAGATATGAAGATAGTAGAGTAAGGACCAGCACAGTCTTCTGGACCTGTGTCCTTTCCTGTATATAATAATACAAGCTTCTGAGAAGTTTGTGCATGTATGCTCTTCCCTCCCAAATAATCCTCTCCCCTTTGGGTGGGTCCTATTGGTGGTAGCTTTCATGAAGTTTGAGAAAACCGCAAGGGCCAAAAGGTAGCAAGGAGGTACTGTACTTTAAGGAGATTTACATACTGTCTTTAAGTAAATCCATTAGTCACTGTCCGTGAATGACAGAAGCTGATGCCATTAAAGCTTCATTTTTCATACATATAATCCTTCCAAAATCTCCAGACGCTGGAAATCTAGAAATGTGTTGCTTGTTGGATGTGGATTCAAAGGAAAAGTTTAACCTGACTGGTAAAACATTCAGATATTTTTCTCTACTTTCAGATCAATATGCCAATGATACTTAGACTTACTCTTCTTTGTTATTGGCTCCTCTTTATCTAATACCAGTATTTGAATAGGGGTCTGGAGAAAAGTAAGCAGAACGGGACTCAGCCCAGCTGTCAGAAGTTTGAGACAATTAGGAAAATCAGTGAAAACTACCTTTAGAGGTCTAGTAGACCCCTGATAAAATGGTCCAGCATCTCTAGGACCTAGTATGGTTAGATAACATTAATGTTTTGTAGGACCATCTGCTGTTGGCCATCATCAAATAATATTTTCTGACTGTCCTGCATGACTTTGTGGGCCTTAGGACAATAATTCCTATTTGAGGTATTAGGCTACAGAAAAGTTTGGTTGAAGTTAACCAAAGCAGTGACCTGTTCATTCACACTGACTTGAACATCTTTGCCAAGACCTATTTGGAAATTCAGAGTCAGAATGACCTGTAACCTAGAAATATGAGCAGCAGTTTTACATCCTTTTTAAAACCTCCTGGTAACTCTTTGCTGATGATCATTAAGTATGAATCCTTTATAAATTGAGCATGGTTTTAACTCATATAGAACAGCACTTGTTTGTTTCAGAATTGTTTTGATTTCTTCACGTTTGACAACAAAACTTTCATAGGCAACTTTATTTCCTTAACATTTTTTTAGTATACTTTGGAATGGAAGTTGGGTGACTTTCAGGGTAATAAAGGGTGGGGGGGAATTGGGTTTTAGTTTGCTTGGAGTTAGGTTTTTTAATTCTTTGTAATCAGAAGTCTTGCTGCCAAAGCACACATTGTTACAAAAATTACATTTAAAAGGTTTAAAAAAAAAATCTGAACTAATAAGGGTATAAAAGATCTGATGGTATATCTAAAAAAAATATTATACTACTCTGCATTGCAGGCTTGTTGTTATAGACTATTCGACTTATGGTTTCCTTATATTTCAGTTATGGAATAAGCCATTTGTCAGGGCCTTGTGTGCCTGACAGAATTATACTGGTAGAAAATACGTTACTGGCCAAAACAAGTACATCTGATATTATCTGGTGTTTGAATAGCTTTGTCTTTTACAACTCTTATGATTTAATATTGTGAAACAAGTATCTGTAATCCTTTATCCAATAAGAGAACTGATATTCTGATAGTTTTTTTCTCTGTGTGTTGTTCTTACGGATGTTCTTCCCAGTAAAAAATATTTTTCTCATTACAGAAGTTTTTATAAGTTTTGTGTGTGTTTGCTCTGAAATTTTGAAATGCCAGAACACCTTAGCTGCATGATCAATATCCATTATATCTGTGTAAAATAGTTTTATTACATGCCTGATTTTGTACTGTTGCTTAAACACACGTCAAGAAATGCATTAACCTGCTCTGATTAGAAGTCGCTAAAGTATATTAGACTAGCTTCTGTTTTTTCTATTCTTTCTAAACTCTGAACATCCAAGCCTGACCAATGTCATACAGAGAAGTCAGATTGTGTTGTATTATGCTGTACTATTATCCAGATCTTCATAAGGTAGTGTAAAAAGTTGACTTTGTGTAAGCAAAACCCATAAGCCTGCAAAAGCCTGAGACTGAAGAATCTGCCAGAGTTAAAACATATATCGCTTTCACAAAGATTGGAAGTGAATTGGCAGATCTGCTCACTGTTTAAGCCATGAGAGTTGGCTAAATGCAGAGCCATGTGGTACTGTGTTTCACAGCTGAGGCTCTGTCTGCCCAATATGGAGAGGGAAGTATCTATAAGAGTAGTCTCTTGTCTTGTCAAAACCCTTCTGGATTTCCAGAGCAGCTGTGCAATGTTTTGTGCTTGATGGTTCCTGTTCATTCCAGCTGCAATTCGGAATGGTGGAAATTGATATCTACAGTTTATCAAAGCACTTTGCTGTAACTGAATGTACCCGCTTTTGGTTTTCTAAACTAGTATTTTATATATATATTTTGAAACAAAATGGTATTTAAGTATGAACCCTGAACTCTAGAAATGTAGCTTTGTCCACCTTGTAGAGGAAGTCTTTCACCAAGGGTGTGTATTGTCCCTGTCTCAGCTATTGATGGCAAATACACCTAAAATCCTTCTCACAGATCACCAGAAAACGTCACATCAAATAAGCTGAAATGAGATTTGTCATCATGAGAGATAACATTTTATTTTGATAAACAAATTACGACTCTGGCTTCATAATCTGCCCCTTCAGCAAAGGGGGTTCATCTTAGCCACTGCCTCTGTTGAGTGCACAGTACTCTGGCGGTGTACTGCAGGGCAGCAAGAGGTCTTTAGGCAGGTAACACACGAGGCCATTTAGGATTTTACACGTCAAAACAGCTTAGATTCTAGTACCCGGTAGCTAACTAGAGCAGATCCAGAAACACTCATGTCAAAGACTTTCAGAAAGGTGTAGTCCTTAAGAGACAATCTGCTGACGTCTCCATCGAGGGCTGTTCCTCTGTGGGTAAACCTTCCTTCGTTAGGCAGAAGGAGGTGACAGGAGTGCAGGTGATTCCTAAGGGACTTCTCAAACAGTGAAAGGGCCCTGCCTGGGTGAGATAGGCACCCATCTCGGTCATTTAGAAGCAGCAGAAAAAGTGAAACCGAAGCAAACAGAATAGTCAGGTTATGAAAGTAAGACAGTGAAAATTTGAAAGTGGAGGGAAAAGTTGTGTTGGATTGCTGTCAGGCTCCTCCAGCAGACCAGGTTAGAGCTGGAGAAAAGATTCTTTTGCATGTTTTCCAGGGCAGTGATGGAGGAGAGAAAGGACATGAAAAATCATAGTACCATTGTATTTTGTGTCAGAATATGCTTACACTTAACTGGTTACAAAGTGCAGATTCGTAGTTTTCAGTATTTCTGTGCTGTCTCTTCCACTTGTACTTGCTTGTCTGACATAGCATGTTATCCAGCCAGTAAAAAAATGCCATTCCATTTGTAATTTTTATAAGATCGTCTGAGATTAAGCTGTGATTGAAGTATGTAATTATTATGGATATAAATTCTATAAGTTGTGGTTTTTAAATGCATTTTCCTCTTAATGTTTAAAAAATAACAAGTGGCTTTTTTTTTTTTCTTCAATAGAAAAAACAAAAGAATATTTTGCGGATAGGAATTCAGAGTTTGGGTTCCATGTTGTGGGGTGATGACATTTGTAGCAGTGATACTCCTGAAGATACTCATAGCCTTACAAAATTTCTGTATGTTCTCCGTGGCCTCCTCAGAAAATCTCTGTCAGCCTGCATCATCACAGTGCCTGCTCACCTTATCCAGGTAGGAACGCTCTCTTTGCTGTATTGCATAGTTGACACATCAGTTAGCAAAGTTTTATTTTAAAGTTTGTGGTAAGAAAATAAATGCAATTTTTGACATTTTGAAAACTCTTTTTGTTCAAATGGCAAACATAACTTCACTGTGGTGTTTCTCTACTTTTGTGGGTCAGTTGTGCTGAAAAATCTACAAAAGCCTAACCATAAAACCATCTTAGATACAATTATGCCTCATGTGGGTCTTGGTCTTTTTAGTAAAACTATCAAAATTTCAGAAACTATAAAAAAAGCAAAGAGAATCCTGCTAGTAATTTTTTTTTTTTTTTTTTTTTTACAACATCCCTAGGCAGTTTTCCACTGCCTTCAGAACCCTGTTTGGAGTTTCAATAACAGACATTTCAGTCCACTGTCTTCATCTGTCATACTCATTATGATGATGTCTGATCTTGTTTTTAAAGCCAGGAATTGAAAGATACAGGTTTACTCTTTAATTCTAATATTCCCTTTTCTTGGGACCAGGAACAAACCAGTTATGGTGTCAGAGTAATTATCCCAGCTGCAAGATCAAAAGCTGCTAACAGCACCATTCCTGAGAGCAGATAGAGATTTAAGTGTATCTTCTGGAAATAAACTTTTTTAGCAAAAGGAAAAACGTAGGTAGTCTTTTTTTCTGCAAGTGGTAATGTAACTTACAAAAGCTAAATTATTATTAACAATGAACAGAGAACCTATAATTTTAGATATTAATTTGATTTGATTATAGTAAAAAGGGACTGGATAAAACCTCATATTATGCAAAGTGTTTTCATAGTAGATGAGTTTATCGTTAGATTACATCCTATCTTAGGTGAGTACATGACTCCCACTTACGTATTGCATTTTGAAAAGGTGTTTGAATACCTGCAGAAGTTATTTATCTAGATACCTGATGCACTTACTGCTTTGAAATTAAAGAAATTTGATTTTCTAGTTTTACCATTGCAATCAAAAGTGTATGAATATTCCTCTTGCAGTGCAAACCTTCATCTCCTTACTTAGCTGGTTTTGAATATTAAGTGAAATTTAATTCAATGAATAGAATTTGTGAATGTAAAACTAGCATCCTTCTTTTTGTGCATGGGAATTACCTGTCCATAACTGGGACATACAATCTGCTTCATTGTACTCTTTTTTTATATATTGTGTCAGTAAAAGGTATGATCATATTTTAGAGAAGTCCACAAGCATCTCAGGAAACAAACTGAAGGACGAAGTTTTTTGTTTGTTGCAAACTTGCCTGGGAAGTTGATTTTGGATTTGTGTTTATAAATTCCATATAAATCACTTCCTATGGAATTAGGATTGAAATTATATCTCATTTTTTAAATAACTGAGTTTTGGATTTTAACAGGGTTGTTTTAGAGTAGGTGCTAGAATGTTCAGAATTAAAAAAAAAAAAACAAAAAAAAAACATTATTTCCAGAATCTTTGCTTAGCAATGTTAAACAAATGAGAGCATTAATTTTTTTTTTAATGTTAAACTTCATGTATCCTTCTTTAAGCACTAAACTATGGAGAAAACTGTCATTAGGAGGAGCAAAGCTGCTGAGGGTTCCTTATACCCCACATTACTCAGTTCCCAGAGCCCTGCTGTGTAGTTGTTCCACTCTCCAAGAAGCCTGTTAAAGAGCCCCTGAGAGCATGTGTACAGCCCTCCATGTTAATAGTTAATTGGTGAGGATGGCAAGATGAGAGGACAGCCGAACATGTGGTCTCTCAGGCTCAAGCCGTAGACAGACCTTTAGTTATAATAACAGCAGCTGCTCACATTCTCACAACCCAGCTACTCACCATTCTGTTGCTGAGGTTTCTTACTGGATTAAAAAAAGTAAAGAAAATGTATTTTCTTTTTCCAAGAGAATAAGAGAGAGAGATTTTTTTTCCAAGTGCATTTCTGTGTATGTATTTAATTCAGAGTAAGTTCTAGCATGTGCTTTCTCTGTTGAATATTAAAGTCTCTACACTGAAGGCATAGAAAATGCACACTATTTTCCTGAAGTTGTAGTAAGTTCCACATTTATACCCTGAACTACTGTTTCTGTGTTTTCTATGTTATTTTGCCTCCTAACTGTATTAATTAGGTGCTCTGCAAGTACATTCTTCACATGAATAATTTCCATGAAGATAAATAGAAGCTCAAAATCACATTTTAATCAAGGTTTTTTCTGCATAACATATACAGAAAAATAGTTTCATTTTTACCTACTTTGTCTTGAAAAAATAGATTTTTAGCAGTGACTCATACCATATCTTGTCTCTGTCAGCCCCCAATAGTAGTAACTCCAGCGAAGAAATAAAACCCACAATTGATAGTACTGATTTTCAACAGGAACATCTTTCCAACCCAAACTATTTCTATTTTTCTATGTAGTGCATGACTGATGCAATATATATATGGAATATATATATATATATGTAGTTTGAAATTGGTTTCTTTTATATATTTTGTCAAGTACTTCGCGTGTTGTACTGTGACAGGAAGTGCCACAAATTAAATCTACCTGGTTTCTTTCTTTTTCAGAAAGTTTAGTTTCACCTTTACTTTTCATAAATTATATTTTTGTTCTTGGCTGATGAGACAATAAGATGAGGCTCCCTATTTTTTCTATATTCTGATTGTTTTGTATTTTTTCTCATGCTGCCTCCTTAACCTGTTTTTATAGTCACATTTCTTTTTACCATACTTTGTTACAGTAACGTAAGACAATAATGCTATTATTGTTTGGTCACTTTTCCTACATTTTAATGTCTGCTTTGTCTCTTTGTTGAATGCTGAACATTAAACAGTGATTTTGTTCTTGATGCTTTTCCCTCTGTGGTATATATCCACCAATGTGGCTCTTTCATTATTCCAGCTATTCTTTATCTTGGATTTAATAACTTTGAATTGCGTTTGTCCAAATATAATGCGTATTCACCCAGTTTGATGGGACACTGAATGTCTTCACAGTCTTCTGTGAGGCTACATTTTGGTAAAAGACACAATTTTACAAAAAAAACTAGTTGTGTACAGAATTTTTTCAGAATAATTTAAAAAATTGTAGTCCACTGAAGAATACAGATTCTTTGTGTTTTATTAATGAAACTTCTGGTGTAAGCAGTGCATGAAGAAAAAAGAAAATTCTGTTTTCTCAACCACAAAAATAGGAATACATTATTCTGGAAGAGAATTTGAAGAAAATGACAGTAAAAACTTATCCAATTATGAATTTTATTCAGATGATGTGTGACAAGTTTTACTTGATTGATATTTTCTACTGATTGAACATACTCTTATCTTACACTGTCTGTCAGATAATAAATATTGAGATACGTACGAGTATGATTAAAATAGTTGATGGAAGGTTATTTTTCAAGTCTTTCTACTGCTCCTTGAAAGTGAATTGTGCCTATGAAATCAGATGGTGCATTTAAAAAGGGAAGATTACTTCCGTTTTTAAAATCTACATTGATCAAGGAGGGCAGGTGGAAGAGGGATTTCATTTGTTGTTACACTTTCCAAATTTAAGGAATATTATAAAAACAGATGAGGACTCTCTTTTTGTGTGTTGCTAATCTGTGCATTTTAGTACCTGATTTTAAAAAAAAAAAAGTGTGCTTTATACTTGCAAAAGCCCTAAATTAGAATTTGAAATATTTTCGTATTATATTTTCTTATTTTTCTTTAATTGCTAGAAATCATTGGTAAATCCAGAAACATCTTTCCCCCAAAGTACTAAATAATGTTCATAATTCTGTTCCTGTTCTTCTCAGTTTGGTATCACTTAAGTAATACTTTCTTGAGTAGATTATGATTTTCCCTGGGAGAAAGTGTAACACTTTTATTAAAGCCATCTTTTATTTTCAACTTGAAGCTGTATTACTGGTAAGGACTAACAACCATATTAGTTAGCATGTACCAAGGGAAATTAATTGACTAATGAAAAGTCAGTATGAATAAGTCTTGTTACAGAACCTGTCCTCAGAGTCTGAGGTTCTGTTTAGCAAGGTATTTTCATTATTTCATCCACTATGTTAAAAAATTAATTTCCTGCAATATTAATGTTTTGGTGCTTTGAATTCACTGAAGTGCATAAGTTACGGTATGTTTCAGTGTAGAAAAATTCAGAAACAAACCTTTTCACATCCATAGCCTTTTGTGTTCACACTAATTTAGCAGCTAAACTCGAAGTCAAACGATGGAGGGCTTTAGAACCCATTGCTAATATAGGATTATAAGATGTGAACTCCTATAGCTTGTGGATTTCTCACAGTTTGAAGTCTTTATTCTTATGGCAAGAGCTAACAGTGATTGCCTGCCTTAGAACTCAAACTTCTGAGAGTTCACAAGTGTAAAATGCTGAATAACCTTCACATGTGTTTGATGATGTAGCTGCTGCACACAAATTTGTATTGAGATCAAATGTCATGTAGTTTCTATATGATAGTTAAGGAAGGTTTCTAATTTCTCTGCAAAATAGAAATGATGAAGATGAAATGGTCTTTACGGTTTTGTATATTGGGATTTTTTTACTTGCTTTTTAATGTTGCATGTTCCTTTTTGCTATATGTGAGAAATACAGTTTAACAACCGTGTTGGGAGTAATGAGTTTGTGACATGTGTTCTTGGTTTATCCACATAGTTTTCAGATATTAGTATTCTGGTTTGGATATCTGAGACATTCATAAAAGCATCTTTAAAACTATGATCAAGTAGGAAGCTCAGAGAATTATACAATTCAAAATGTAAATTTTGTGACAGTAATTTTGTTTTTAATTTCTATTATTGCTGATAGCATTTGCTAATCAAGCTGCAGAAGAAATAGAAACAATTTGCTGTTTCATAAAATAAGTTTATGGTTGACAACAGGCTATATTCTAGCTCTACCACTTCTGATTCGGTAACAACTACATTTCAAAAACAAATACAATATACGTCTGAAGCATTTTTTTGTACCCATGTGTTAGTTGTCTTTTAGCTGACTTAGCTATGTTGTGATGTACAGTCACATTGTGTGGTAAAATTACACACCTAAAACAGCTTTCTCATTTTAATAAATTATACTTTTTAGGATGACACTCTCTACACATTCTTATCATCATCTCATCAGTACACTGTCTTTTAATTTAAAAAATCACTTTTCCAAAATGAATATGTTAAACTTTAAAAGTAAATGAGTATATGCGACATTGCAATTTTATTTTACATTCTATCTATACAATCTGAAAATACGCCTATGAAAACTTAAAAAAATTAAGTAAGATTTAGAACTAAATATTTCAACTGTAATAGTAGACCTAAACAGTTAAATATCCCATCACAGTATGGAGATAGTCATCTGTTCAAGCATATGGAATCTTTTGGCTACTGGACTAAGTAGTTAATATAATGCCCAGTGTCCAGACATGGACACAACTGTTATGGAAGCAGAAGGGAAGAGGCTCATGTATTGAGCCCATTTGGACACTGATAAGTAAAGATTAGAAGAGTGACTAAATAATGCAGAACAAAGTAGTTATCTGCTTTAAGCAGGTAATTCTGTTAGAAAATGAAAGATAGTATTGTTTTTCTGAAGCAGTACTATTTTTTTTGCATAAGTAGAAGTACAAGTTCTTAAAAAAAAATGCCTTGTGAATCTAGCATTAAGTATGGGTTTTATCTGCTGTATTTCAGAACAAAGAACAGTAATTTTGTGTGAAACTATTTTATATTTAAATTATTGCATATGTGTTTCCCATCTGAAATAGTTTTCAAATAACTGAATATGGAATTTCTGTTCAGTGTTTGCTTAGAAACATTTTTAAATGAACTTTTGGTGTTGTTTAAAAACCCTGAAATTTCAGAATCTAATTTTACATAATTTGTTTAGACCTGCTCTATTAATTACAATATAATCATAATAAAAAGGAATACTGCATCTTTAATGATGTTTTTGTGCCTGTGTAGTTAAGCTTTAATGCTAGGAAAAAAAAAAGATTAAATTAGCCTTGTAACCTCTTTCTCTTCCAGACTGATGATGGAAAATAAAAGCTCTTAGCCACAGAATGTAACACTTAGAATTAATATTTAATTAGACTAGCAAATTGTACACCGTGGCTGAAAGCTTCCAAAGAGTTGTTAGTGCCACAATTGACCTACAAGTTTAATAATAACTCACTTCTAGGAGCAAGTGCCAGTTCAGCATAGTGGAGCCACTGTAAGAAAGTCCTGTGAGATTAAAATCAGCAAACCAAATGGCAGGCGAGGATTCCTGGGATGGAGCCTTCTGGAAAGCTGGGAGCTGGAGTAGCTTTTCAGCCAGGATTCAGATGAGAACAGTGGGCAAAAAAAGCTGATCCCTCCTGTTCTGGGAGCTTCTGGTTGTAGGCCAAAATCCTACAACAGATTTTTTTTAAGTGTTCTTACTGCAGCTATTAATTTCTTTCACAAATCAAGTGATGAATTACTTATCTTCATCTTTTAATTAAGTTTTAATACAAACATTATCACTGAATTCCCTGATAATGAATTTTATTCATGGAAGAATGGCACTTTTTTGGTGTGTCATGTAATTTTATATGTTTGTGTTGCAGAATGTTTCATTTTATAGTACCTTACTGCTGCATAAAAGGGGTCTTGTTATAGTACAATATGAGGAGCAATTTATTGTAATATTATGAAATACGTAAATTAAATACAAAATTTGTATACATGGTAAAATCGAATATTTAGAAGGTTAAATAGATCAATCTTGCCTTTCATTTTGTGAGCAATTAAAATATAAAACCAGTAACTCTACCATTAGCTACCCATCTGAGCCTTAATTCTATGACAAATTATTCTAGTGAAATAGGGCACCATAAGTTCAGAAATGTGCAAACATACAGCAACAGACTGAGGAAGGAACATTCTGCATTATTTATTGGCTAGATCCTAAATAATTAAAGAAATGCCTACTCATTAGTTAAAAATTAAAGCAGGTGAGGGCCTTGCCAGCAGAGGGAGCAGTCATGTCTTTCCTTAGGTTCCCATCGTTTCCAGCCTACGCATCATTTCCACCCTACCTCTTCTTATTGCCCAGCCAGTTTCCCATCTGGCCAAAGCTTTGCCAGCCTGCTCCTGATGACAACCTATAATTTTATAATGAATAAGGGATTAGGTTTTTAAATTATTTTATATTTCCATATCTTGCCACTTGATTACCAACATCAGTTAGGTGTTCCTTTTGACACTTGTGTACTATCAATTGAAATAATAGTGGATCCTTTTGATCACCTGTGAATAAAATGTGATTCACTGTTCAAATAATTTAAGTTGCAGCAGTAGTTAGCCTGTCTGAACTGGTAAGCAAATGAAATTTGTTTCAAGCAAAATGGCAACAAAAAGACACTCCTAAACCTTTTTTTTATAATGAATAATTCTCAAGGGAGATTTAGGATTTTAGTTAAGCCAGTTTATCTCAGTTACATTAATTTCAGCCATTTTGTTATGGCTCTCAAATTTTGTAATATGACTCTTATTCTTTCAGTCTACTTTTGCATCTGTATTTTATACTACAGTATGACCAGCTTGTAGCTTTGAATATTTTATGTGTTTATTTTTGTAAACAAATCTGTTCGAATGATTGTTGCGATCCTAAAGACAATAATGTGCAGTTTTCCATATATATGCTTTTATAACAACGAGACAATCTCATTAATAAGGACCAGATAGTGTTCGGGGAGATGCTGGGGCCATCTCAGCCCAGATCTTGTGCTAATTTCTTGCCAGCTCTTCACCTTTTGCTGGAGAAGGGCTTGATCAGGCTTCTTTCATCTGCCCACTGCAGCAGGACTCATGCAAGAGCCCTGTGCCCCAGAACCATTCATAGTCACATGAAGCCTGTGCTTTCAGCTAGTGAATGCAAAGGAAACAGGAGTCAGAAGAGAAGAACACTGAACAGGGATTCAGCTCAAAAAGTGTCACCCTTTAATACTCTGTACATCTGTCACCTCTTTCAGCCAGATAATAATGGGATTTTCAACACCCAGCTTTCTGGGCTTTGACTCCCACGTCATCTTCATGATACCACCAAATATTTTCCTGGTGTCCCAAAGCCATAGATGCAGCTTCCTAAACCAAGCCTCAAATAGAGGGGTGCAGACAGGGCTTCAACAAAAGGCAGAGTTCGGTTCCCAGCTCGCTGTTGACGGGCTTGTGCCTTTGGACAACTCACATGATGTCTTTGTGCTTGTTATGTGACTTGTAAATGAGGAATGCAGCACTTGCCTGTCTTTTGTAAAGCACTTGGAGATCAACAGATGGAAAGTTTGGTTTAAACTACGTAGTCTTTGTTCTCACTTTCATTTTTGTAGACCTCAGCAGCAACTGTTATTGACTTGCTTGTTTTATCTATATGGAGTCATCAGTCATTTCACTGCTGGCCCTTAGATCTTCCCTCCAATGGCAGAGCGGACATACTTTTTATTTTGTAGGGTGCCAAGGTTTGCTGGCATTAGATTCTTTTATAGCTCAAGTAATAGACAAGTCCAAGCTGTCCATTCTCAGTGAAGATCCAAAGATATTTTTTTTTTTTTTACTGTGTGATATTTAGTTTTTATTTCATGGATGGTTATTTTTCCTGAAAATTTATCCAGAATTTTTTAATTGGATACTGTGTCATCCACTTTCATCTGATCTATTTCGTAATAACATTGCAGAGTTCCCATAGCAGTGGCGGTGTTTTAGGTGTAGGATAAGGAAACCATGGCTCAGATGTTTTGAGTTTTTTAAAAACAAAAATGCTAGTTCTAACTAGTTTCACAGTTGAAAGACTCTTGAGCTTGTATAGATTATCAGTACAAATGTTATTAAAAGCAACTTTAAGAGAACAACCAAAATCTGGAGTTAGTACATCGTGTAACATATTGGCCAACAGATGCTTTGTTACTCCCTTCCCATTTTTACAAGTACGTTGCATCTAATTACCTACTTACGTCTTCGCTACATGTCCTTTCTTTGCTTCTGTAACTTGTATAAAATTATTCAAATATACTATTCATTGCTTGAAATTAGCCAATGTAATACAGTGTACATATAAACAAATCAACCAAAATCAGTGCTTCTGTGATTTAATCCATGTGAATGGATATTTGTACTTAAGTTCTATTATAGTCGGTAAGGTTCTTCAAAGGTAAAAGAGTACTTTTTGGCAGAGTGTGCATTAATCTTTTACTTTCAGGATTTGTGAATAATAAAAAAGTGCACAGACTGTATCTCTCTCTAAATCTAGTACAAGGGCCTAATACCGAACTTCTTTTACCAAAATAAAATGTATAGGTAATTCTGTGATTTTTCTGAGCAGTAATTATTAACCAGGTGGTGATAAATATTTAAGCCATGTTTCTTAATAATTTATCTTTTCAATTTAAAATCCTTTGGAGACTAAGTAGTAATGACAAGTGGTAAATATTTGTATATTGTGAAGTCATTACCACATCATTGTGTGATAATCTCTCAGAAAATATCAACTTATTTCTTCTATTGAATATCCAGCCAGTGTTTCATTATAGTCCATTGTGGCTGCCTATGTGGTAATGCTAAGCTTGCTTCGGCTTTATGACAGACTGGGACAGAAGCAAAAGGCACAACCAATTTTTGAGCTTTTTTTGAGAATTCTTATACCAAAATTTAGCTGAAGTTCATAAGGTTCATACTACATTGCCTGAGTTTGCTTGCTTGCTGTTTATTATTGAGATCTTCTTTCAAATGAAGTGTCAGGATTACTGGACTCACCTGTTGGTAACAATGCAAATTGTTGCCTACATTTACACTTTTGCCTGGACTTGGGGGGAGTAATTCATCTTTAAATTCTGTGCAGTTATACAATTGCAATATGCAACTGACCATTTAAACTGGGTCTTGTCCCAGTACTAGTGGTTGTTTGTAAGTAGTTTTTTAGGTAATGAAACCCACTTTAGGATTCAATGTCTTAACTCTTAATTAAATGTTTTAAAATAAAATTGGTGATGGGATTAGATTACCAGAGTGTAAAGAAGTAAGATATAGCCCTCTGCCATAATATGGGCCTAATGTCTCTTTGAAAAGAGGCATAGTCTTAAAATACCTTATTTTCAGTTCAATATATACATCAGTATTAAAATTACATTCATGTATTGATAAAAATACAAATACAAATATATGAAGCCCCTGTGATTCAAGAGCTTAATGTATTTATACAGGCGCAAGTTGGATCTCATTATAGATCTTTAACGTGAGTGTCTTATTTTCCTTTTAAATTTTGAGATTGTTTATATGTAGTATGTAGAAAAGTCGAAGCCATTCTAAGAGAATTTTCCATTCTTTGACTTTAATGAATGCAGTGCAAGGACTGAGAATTTAAAGATTTTTATTACTTAAATTTTGTGAGGTTTTTAATTTCTTTAGAAACTGACAAAGTAAAATGGGAGGACGTATCTCTGGATGTTAGAAAAAATTCGACAGGAAATCGGAGGAGAACTAGAAATTAGAGGAGAGTAGAAAGGACTGTTTTTTTTTCCTAATAGAGACTCCATCCAAACGAGCCAAGATTGATTTGATTAATAGTAGTAGTGATAAAATTGTGGCACATTAAGAACTCAATCCAGTAGAAACACACAATATTAATTTCAGTATATAAATTTAAGCATGCAGGCTATACATATATTTGTGTTGATAGAATACCATGCTCTGTACTCACACACGGAACATGATACATTTTGAACTGCTTTCCTGGAAGCGAGTAGTTTTAAACACACACAAATAATGACTCAAAGCTATGTAGATTCTGCAAATAAATTACTAGGACAAAGCAAGCTTTTTGCCTAATTGCCCTTCCCAAAAGCTGGTTAAACACATATAGTTCCCATTTACTTATCTAAGTAGCTGCACGGATTTTCTTGAGATGCTGTTTTGAAAGTACACTTTGGTTGAGCCCAAATATTGCAAGTTTGCTTTTAAAAGAAAATGTCTGTCTAAGACTCTGAGCTCAAAGTAAGATATAGAATGGATGTCCAGCCCAGCCTGCACAACAGGGTTGCTACCATGTTGTTAGAATAATTGCATTTTGGCTGAACTAACTAATTTAGAAAAACTGCAGTACATCTAGCAAGACTGAAAACTTCCCAGGACTGCGTTGGGATTTTTTTTTTTTTATTTTTTAGTGTAATTTAAAACAATACCTCTTCTAGCTGCCAACAAACTCTTTCACTGAATCTCCCCATTCCTGGCTCCCCTCCTAACCATGTCCTGGCTCACCTCCAGAGCTGCCAAGTTTATGCCAGAAGCAGGAGGTAGATTTGTATGGGGCTGGAGGAAGATCTGGAGCTCTGTTAAATTTTCAAGCCCAGATGGGGCAACATGATTTGTGTGTTTATGTCAGTATGCCATACATCACAACTATCTGTGTGCTGACGTCAGCTTTGATTGGACATTAATGTGCTGAACACTGCAAACTAGAAAATACATGATAGATACAGATCTATGGCAACAATGCCACATAAGCAAATGTCTGTTTGGTGTGGCGATTCACTGTGGAAAATATTTCCCAAGATACACTGCATTAAGCCAGGAGAACATTTTGACATACTTTAAAAACAAAAACAAAATCAGCATGGGCAAACAAACTACAATCTAAGAAAGCAAACCTCTTCAGAAGACGAGCTGAAACCAGCATACAGGAGTGTATATCATTGGGCAAATATTGAATTAGTATGCTTCACTTGAATCTTTCCAGAATTAAGACCAAATATGAAAGATGCTGTTCTTACGATTTGCAGGACTGCTAATGATGAGGATACCTTGCTGATGGCTGAGCATCTTTCTATCCACAGTCTTTGTAACTCATTGTTATCAAAACCGGCAAGCAAAAACATTAATGGAAAGCAAACTTTTTTTCAAATGATAGAATATTTTTTATATACCAAGAGTTTAGGTTAGCTTCCAGAAATCATCAGTGTTATTTATGTAACAATTTTTTAATTTCTTGCTCATACAAATAATGTCCAGCAGGCTGCTGAAGAACTGGCAAAATATGGTAATTTCTGATCTGTGGATTTATAGAGGTTACTGGCTACTTCGGATTTATATTTATACCATCTTTATGGGATTGCCCCTGTAGAATAATGTGACCAGAAGTTTCCATTAAAATATAGTATACTGTCTCTGTTTTCCTGGAAGAGGAAATAATTTGTGAGTCAGTTTTAATATTTCAGGGGCAGATATAATAACGAAGTTTAGAGATTGATGTGTAGGCAGTGTTCTTTTACCTCAGATCACTTATGTTATTCCTCAGAAAGGGAATTCTGTAGTATAACACAATTTTATCATTATCCATCATTAGACTTCGTAGGTAAAACTGAAGTTCCCTGATTCCATGGGGATAGATCATTTTGGCCTGTGCACAAGTAGCGGCTTTGAAAAGAGACCAGTCCCCAGGATTTAATGCCATCTGGCCCATAAGGTGGAGAAGGGAGGGGGTGTAAAGGTACCATGAGATCGGTGGATTTAGGCTTTGTAGCCCAAGCAGATTGGGTTGTGCAGGACAGGCCACAAGTTACTTTACGTAGCGGTCAAAAAGCAGAATTCAGATTATTCTTTGGGAGTAGGAAATATTCAACTTTCACGTCTACTTCGTAGGCTTCTCTGTGGCTAGGAAATACACTGTTATTGAAATGTAGGTTCATGAAAGCAGTTGGTGTATTGATCACCATTTTAATAAACCTGTATGTCAGTACAATGCATAGACTTCTCTAACACATCTAGGGATGCTTCTCTCTGCTCCTAATGACTTTATAAATTGTTATTATCGAATAGTTTACTAGTTTTTAAATTGATCTTTCATGATAAGCATTAGTGGTATAGTTTAAGAAACAAGCGCAGAATGTGCAAAATTCTTCAAAATTAGTAAAAAATGCAAAATATAACTTGGAGCTACAGAGCTAATTCTTCATGCCTGGAATGGGTGTTGTGAGGTGGTTCATCTTGATACCCCTGAAGGTATGATGGGTATAGCACCTACAGCCATCAAGATCAAGAGCATACTAGCTGTCCAGGCAGCTTTAATATAACTACTTCTTATCTTAAAGAAGATAAGTGCTTTTTAGCACAGGTTTGGTTTTTTTTTTCTCATTAAATACTGGCATCATCAAAGCATTTAAGAACATTTTCTCCTGAGTTACCTCTGAAGATCTCTGTTGTGACCTTTAAATGTTGCTTTCTGCTATATAAAAATTAAGTAAAGAAAACTGCGGAAAATAGCTTGTTTAAGGCACATGACAGTACATTCTTGCACAAGATAAAAGGCATGACTTATAAAACACAAATATAGTGAGAAATGGTAATGTGACTTAAAGCTTTAGATAGATTCATATGTTGTGTAGAGAGGAACTTTTATAAAGAAAAATACTGGAGAAAATGCTCTGGTTTTCCATGTTGTTTGACTGATGACCAAAATGAATAATCATGTGGGTTGTGCTTGCTCGAAATATTAGAGGTGGTATGCCTAAGTGTGTGAAAAACCAAGGTTTTCAGAACACAAACAAAAGCTGGGCATCTGACTCATAGGAGAAACAAATGAAAGGTGCTTAACTGCCACATAGCTTGTAAATATCTCTGATGTGAGCAATGCTTGTGTTATTAAGATTTAGGAAAATATGAATTTAGTGCTGAGTTAGCTCTTTTATGTTTTCTGCTTGTCAAATGTATGTTTTCTTTAGACCGAAATTTCAAGTCTTTTTTTTTTTAGTGAAAAAAGCCCTTTAATGTAATTTCTAAGTATTGATGACCTATTTTCTCCTCAGTTTGTCATTGAGAAGACCAAGACTTACTCTATAAACATTAATTGCGTTTTCATCACATAGGATGTGTATTTTGTTTCCATGTCTTACAGAATAAAGCAATTATGGAACGTGTAACAAACTTGTCAGATACGGTAGTTGGTCTTGAATCATTTATTGGCTCTGAGAGAGAAACCAACCCATTATACAAGGATTACCACGGTGAGTTCCATCTTTAGCAATGCAGAAAGTCTGCCCTGAGTGTTTCTAGGGCACTTAGCGGCTTACCCTCCAATTGGGTACCTGCTATAAAGCCGCATTTGGTTTCATTTTAGAATATGCCTCTTAAATGTTTCTCCTTGCTAACCAGTCATGAGTTAGGAAAATTTTCAGTAAAGTGCATTAAGGCTGCAAAGGAAACATGGCAACTCCTTGCATGTTGTCAAGCCATATTACTGAGGCATGGCTCAATCAGATGTACATCTCAACAGGCAGGCTTTGGGGAATTCACATGCAGAGGAGGCTTGGCAATCGTCTGACCAGCAAGCTGAACTTGTCATGAAATCAATACTTTGATCTGCCAAGTTTTAAATAGAGAACATGGAAAAACATATATTATATTAAGGTGAATAAACTGCTAAATGAAGTGCTATATATACTTTATCTGAAAATAATGTTCTATTTTTCAGCTTTAAGGTATGGCAGTTACACATCAAAAGAAATGCATGTGGATATGTGTGGCATGTAAAATATAAAACTAATTTTGGTATAAAGTCATGTAGCCTTTCAAGTGATTTATCTTCAAAATGTGTAATAGTGTTTAATCTTATAGTTTGTTTGGGAAAGATTTTGTTAGCTGTCACACCAGAACTATTTAAATTTCAAAAGATTAGATTAGAAATCATGCATAGCAAAGCAGTGAATAACAAACAGTTTTAGCTAATCCAGAGCAGTGCTCTGAGTGAGCATAAATTACAGCTGTTATTATTGTGATACTACTGTAGTTCCATGGAAACCTTTAGTTGAAAGTAAACTGCTTATCCGAAACCTACCGTAAACACGTGACAATGTGGCAGTGTTTTCCACAGCAGAATATATAGAAAAAGAAGCAAAGATGGTGTTGAAACACCACTGTGTGTAAGCAGGCTGTAATTAATAAGTCAGAGAAAATTATTTTTGACTAAGAAAATAGTGCACATTTCATTACCTGAACAAAAAAAAGGTGAATGAAAAAGAAACCATGAACAAAAGCTGGAATAATTTGCCTAATTATTTTTCCAATTGTATAATCATGATGTGGTGTTTGTTTATGCTAACATAATTCTGTCAATTTGATACTCCTTTTCCCAGTGCTGAAGAGATCTTTTAAGACAATGTGTGTTTTAGCAGTTATTTCTTGCAAAAATGTATGCTAAATCATTTTTGTTACTTAATAAAAATTATGTGCCAAAACATAGTTTTTGAGGTTTAGGCAACCTTAATTTAACATTGTAAAAGTAGGTATTTTTAACAGTTTTAACTTTGAGGATTCTTTTTGCTTAAGAATATATTTTAAGATCATTTATTTACTGTCGATGATGGAAGATTTTGACATTACGCGGGAGAAGTTTGGTTAAATTATTGCAATATTTAGTGAATCTTGCATTAATAATTTTATTAAGCTTATTAATAATTGTATTTTGAACTCAAAAACCAAACAAATAGTTCTTATATGTCACCACTCTGGAGGCAGGGATAGAAGGTTTCAAAGCGTAAAAATATTTTTCTAATATTATTGAGGATTTTTGTCATTAATACCCGTAAAAATTATGCTTCTTCAAGTATTTTGGTTTTAGAAAACTAATTTATTCCATTATTCTTCCTTCTAAAAAAATAAATAAAACCCTGAAAAAATACTTCTGTTATTTTAAGGATTTAGGATTTTAGCGTTTGAGGTTTTCTTTCTCACAGTTGCTGTTTTCAAGTAAAATGTCTTTTCTAAATGTTCAGTACTTCCATTTAGAGGCCAGCTTTATGAATAGCAAATATAGGCCAGTAATTGAGAAGCCCTGTAGAATTTTCCTGGGTTTCAGATGTAGAAAATCACCCTTAGGTTGTTCAGAAACTATATTAGGCTGCACAAAAACCATCCAGCGTCCTTGTCAAAAAAAATCAGCTTGAGTTGCAGCTGACAGAATGCAGAGCTTGCAGTGCACCTAGTACTGTTAAAAACGGCCATGTAAGCCTCCTGCATGAAGAAAATGTATTTCTCTTAGGATGGCATAGGGGCTAAAATTTATCAAAAAGCTTGATCTAAATCGATATTTTCCAAAAACTTTATTAAAGTCATTTCCAGGGCACAAAACGAGCTTCAGTGGTTATCAGTAACCCATAAGCCTTGTTTTGCTGGCTGCTTACTGGCGCATTTAATAAAATAAAGATCACTCAGCGGTGCCGTGGGCAGCATGCAAGGTGATAGCCATATTTGCTTACTGTAAATACAAGAGAAAATCACACACAAACCGGCTGTAGTTTTGACAAGAATTAAGATCCCTCTTTACATCTGTACTTCTGTACCAAAGTGCAATTAGTTTTCCTCGCACAAGGATTTCTGTTTATCTTATTCTGCTTGATTACTTGAGTATAATCGCACCGTTTGCTTCATTGCTCCTGGTAGTAAGCTCCAGTTTAAAAAGGGGAGGACGAGTGTGTGTAAATATACAGAATTCTGCTGTAAGGCTCTAATTTATGCATCTGGATGACAGCGTTTTCTTAATTTTTTTCCCTCCTTTACCCTTTCTTTACACAAGGTTTGGTTCATGTACATCAGATTCCTCGGCTTAATAGCTTGATCTGTGATGTGTCAGACACGAAGGACCTGGCTTTTAGATTAAAAAGGAAGCTGTTCACCATTGAGGTAAGAGAAACAGTTTTGTTTTACTATTTAGAACCCAAAAGGTGGAGCTAATCCCAACTCTTATGTTTCATTTTGTGAAATACATAAAATATGCATCAGGTGTAAATTCATTTCGTTCTGGTTTTGCTGTTCAGAGTGGTTTTATAAAATATTGTAATATGCCTTCTAATTGAAAATGTCTCATTTGCTGCACTAAATCGGTCTGTTATAAATAGTTTATTTTGGTTTAAAATGTACATAGAAAGTAGGCCACAACCTTCGGTAACAAAGCGTGACATGTTTCTAAGGATGTCAGAAGCATATTTAATTAAATGTTAATGACTTGCTCTTACTTGTGTTAGTGGGTGGGAAAGTAGCTACATGTTATTACCCCAGTAGAGGGATTTTAATGTATAATGCTGCCTAAAATTGTGTGTGGTATGAAGGATAAGTGTCCTTATCAGTATTCAGAAACCATTTTCTTTGCATTACTGAAATCACCTTTCGCTCTTTTATGTCATTTTAAACACAGTATCATTTACACTAATGTCCTTAAGTAAATTTCCTACTAAATTTAAACTTTTTTCTGTGACCTTTATGCAGACAGTCCTGATAGAAGGCAGTAATACAAAAGATGTATTTCATTTTAATCTTGCTAAAGAGCAAATGAACATAGCACTATTAAGCAATTAGAGCTGATGTATTTATTAACCAAGTAATGCTTAGAGATGGGAGATGGCTTTCAGGGCGATGTGATAGTCATCGGTACAGTCTGGGCAAATTTTTTTTAACAAAGACATAAAACAGCCAAGCATCCCTGACAAACCATTTTGTTTAATCTCTTTTCAAATGAAAAGCTCTTAAGCAGGCCACTTGTCTTAACTGCTTGAAACCACAAAAAAGAGAGAATTGCCACCAATAAATTAGCATATTTTTTACTCCATCACCAAATGATGGTCAATGTGGCTTGGCACTGCTTTGGTGTTTGGGACTTCACCCTTAAGTGACCACTTTGGCCCTTATTTGACCCTCTGCCCTTTTTAGCTGGCCACTTGATAAGGTAACTTAAGGGTTCTCTCTCTTCACTGCCCCCTCCCCTTCACAATTGCAAGTAGCCCTAACCTATAAATCATTGAAAGGGCCCTATCAAGTGACAAATTAAGGTGCCCTCCTCCTAATTAATGGTCATCAATGTCTTTAATTATCTAATCCTATTGAGAGTAGTTAATAGTTAATCAGGCAGCCAGTTCTTCACGCAGGTCATCTCTGCGTGAGTGCTGGAAGTTTCTCAACTAGAGGTATCCTCTTCAGAAGCCACTTCAAGGCAAATACGTGAAGGAGGGCTTTTTTCCCAAAGACAGTCCTTTATCATGTTTCTCACTTTCTAGAGAATGCGGTTAATGAAACCAGGCATTGTGAGGTGTTAAACCATTTTAACAATTGCTTTTGAGCGGTACGTTAGAAACAAAAAACTTAATAGTCAGTGGTTGGTTTTAAAATACAAATGTTCTTACTGTTTTCTGAAGTGCAGAGAAGCGTGCACCCTCATTTCACAGCATAGTAAATTCTCATTTGTTGTAGCTCTGATTTAGAGTAATTGGGGTTTTTTCCTCAATATGAATCCTGACTCAGAGTATGATTTTTTCTGTCAGCCATATTTGGGATTCTAATCTGTAATGTAATTTGGAAAGGGAAAAAAAAGCAAAACACCATCTTAACAGGAGGCTCTGTAAAAATAATTGAATTAGCCAAGGGACAGAAGCTTTAGAAACAGGGGTGTAGTGGAACTCTTGAAACAACCTGTCGCCCTAGACATGCGTAGATGACCCACTTCTAAAATTTCTCCCTTCATTGCTCAGCTGCAGCCCCTTTTGAATAACTTCAGGTTCTGTTAGAGGTATGCTTCCTGTAAGCTGAACTGACACAAGCGAGCCCTTTTTGAACACGTTAGATCACTGTCCTACTGTGATCTTCCTGTACACATTTCACTAATCTATAATACATATGTTTTTCATCCTTATACTGTTAGAGGAGGCAGACTACTGCTACGCTGACTAGAGCAATGAGGTCAATAAGAAAATGGGAGCAAGGGAAAATTGAATTAAGAAGGGATGTGAATACAGTCTTCGAAAATGAGTCTGCAGTTAGAATGTGATGAGTCAGCAGTCAGGTTTGGTTCTGGTGTGAAAAAACATAAAGCAGCACAACAGTGCGTTACAAGCAACAGTGCTTTATACAAAGTACAACTCGGTTCATGACTGAGTACGTAGCTTAAATGTGAAATGAAAATATATTTTGAGTACGCTACAGTTTTTGGAAAGCTTCTGTTTAGTTATATACACAATTTAGGGTAAAAATATTGATCTCTACTTGAAATGCCATTTTCAAATCACATTACATAAGAAAAGTTAGAAATGCAATACCTATGACTTATGGCAAAATTTCTCCAAAAGGAGTTTTCATCCCTAGACCATTCATTTTTTTACAGTTTAAGATAAGGGCATGAGACATGGATTTTCTCTTCTCTGGCTTGCTCACAGGTTAAATAGTTCTTCATGGTTTGGCCCTCATCAGTAAAAAACCTTTAAATGTCACATCCATTTTATTAGATTGCAGTTCTGTGGGAGGGACTCCGCCTCTTTATAGTCTGCAGAATCATTTAACTGTTTCAGTTTTTTCTTGTCTCTTCTTTGTCAAGATAAGATTGACTGCAATGTCAATTCTAAAGGGATTTTTTTTGAAATTCAGGATGAAAATGTTTTTTAATGAGTATTTATGAGTGTTTATTTTCCATTTGTAAATTATGAGGTAGACCCTTTCCATGAAAACGTACATGTTTATGGTAAAAGGTGCAGTAGCTATATCAAGCTGTCCCAAATCATCACACCTTAGTTACTAGCAATATATTATTATATGCAGTATTACCAGAGATCTATCTTATGTGCATACCACTTTAAAGGACACGATTTTGAAGTTAGCCTGTCTAATCCTATTTCTTCCCACTTTGGAATCTTAATTAGAAGGAGATAAAAACCATCATTTGACTAAATTATTGTCTTGAATCTGTAGCAAAAGGTATAATCCGCAATTGGGCCAATTAGTGTACCCCGTAGTTAGCTATGCTGAGGCAGGAAACTTGATTAGATCTGACACCAGCCTAGTTCCCACTGTTGTTTTGCCAGGTATGATGGTCAGACTTCAAAGGGCTTGAGGCATCAGCAGGGCAAGGTTTGGAGGCCAGCTTAGGTCCGGTCGCTAATCTCTCTGCTAAAACCACAGCAGCCCTCGCACAAAACAAGCTTACACGACACAATCATGCGGTATTAAAGTTTGGGTTGAGTCATGCCAATTTGCCTTTGATTTTCTGATGATTGACTAAAAGATGGCTACATGACTGGACACATACTGAAAGTTTACTGATTAGGTAAGTTCCCCAAATATTTGAAATATTTTTTGATTTCTCAGTTAAATGATATGACAACCGGTTCATCTTAATGAAACTTTTCAGCAGAATTGTTCTTGAAGTACTTTTTGCTTTGTATCTCCGAGTGTAACTTTTACCAACACTTGATATATTTTGTAGGAACATTATGTTCATATTTTATTTGATAGAATTTTATCTTTGCTGTTCCAAAGCTTCCTGTATCAAAACTAAAGGAATCTGTGCCGAAATTTGATTTTGTTCACCTCGAAATTTCTAAGGAAACACTGTTTGTCTTTGTTATTTACGTACATTTACAATTACTCGCAAAAAGGGAATTTCCTCTTAATTAGTTTCTGCTTCACCATTGAGTAAAGCCCTGTTCCACAGCTGTGATTACATAAGTGTTCCTTTCTTTTGCAGTCTGATTTGTGGAAATATTGCAGTAACAGTGACATGTTTCCATTCTGAGAAAAGCCTAAGGCTGCTTTAGTATTATTCCAAATGATTGAAATTGCCATCTTGCTGACTTTCCCTTGGGCAGCTTAAGGCCTGTTTACTTTTGTATTTGTTTCACATGTTCCCTCTGAGTTTGGCTGGCAGGACATCATTACCTGGTTTGACAAGACAGTTGGAGAGGATTCATATTTGATTAACTCCCTTTGTTACTCTCTGGTCAACATAAACCTCTGAAATTATGTATTTAAACTTGATAAATTCAGATAAATGTTTGCACATAGGAAAGTCTGGGAGGGTTTTTTTTTTATTCCCTAGTTTTACTTTACTGCTGATTTTTTAAGTCTTCAGGTAACAGCCAGTTGTTAATAGTATAGACAATAAGCTTTTTCCTACAAGCTGTATAATATAGTTTATCTAATAAATAGATGTTATGAGGTTTTTTATTATTTTGATCAATACACAAGTTAGAGACTGCTAATAGGATTTTCTTTTCATACAGCACCTGTGCAAATCAGAATAAAAATCTTTAAAAGACAGCATAGTTTGAAGCCAAGTGTCATATACTATATAAAGAATTGCCACACAGCAAAAATAAGTAAGTTTCCAGAGCTCTATGTATAAGTTCAGGAGATTCTTTTATGAGAGATGTTTCCTAACAGGAAGAGAAGACAGTCAGAATTTAAGAAGTCCTATGGCAGGAAAGTTGCTGGTTTCTTAGTGGCAGGCCGATACAATATGGTACTGGGGAGGACTCTGCGGTGCATTTTCCTAGTGGTAATTGCTGGAGTAAAAGGTTATGTCTTTGGAAACAAACATAGTCACAAAACCCAGTAGCTGAGTCTATACAGAATTAAAAATAAATATATTATTCCAAAGGCGTTAAAATAATGTCCTTTCTTCATCTGTCTTTCCACTATAAGAAAAGTAATGATTACCAAAATAAACAAGATTTAGTTGCAACTCCAGGTATTCGTTTGCATGTTGCATGCCCAGCATTGGTATTTGGAAGAAGGCTTAAAACTCTTTTCTTTTAAGATGGTGAATTTGACAATTAAAAACGGGAAATATGTTTTAGGTAGCTTCCATCTGAACTATCTGGATTTCTACTATTTTTTCATCCTATCCCTTTTCATTGCTCATTTTATACAGACTATACTGTAGTAAACTTCTTATTTGCAAAGGAGAAGTGCAACTAGCCACTGCTACAGATTATTTACTAAAACAGGTTGGTAAGACCAAGGCAGAACTGGTGTCTACAGTGCTTCGCTGTGGTATTAGCACAGCACAAGTTTGGTCCTAAGTGAATCAGGAGATGGTGATGTCACTGAGTGCCAGAACTGTGCTCCCAAAAACATTTTGCAGTTTTTCATTGAACGCATCAAGAACAGGTACGGACATAATGGTTTAGGGTTATTCGTGAGCTATTTCTTTAGCCCTGTCACCAGTACGTATGGGATCAGCATGTATTTAAAATACGCACAGGTGCCATACCAGCCTCTGTATCAGTGAGAATTAGAAAGTGTCCACCGCACCTCTAATGGCATCACTTCTAGGCTTCTTCCAAGAAAATGTGACGCAGCCTTCATTGATGACTCACCCTAGCCCTGATTATATTTCACTGGTGTTTATGAAGTTGTGGAATTTTGAAATAACAAATACATTTGAATTAATTAACTATTTTAGACAATATTTTAACAAAAGAATCAGTGAGCCTGAGAGCTGACAAAAGGCAAAACACTGGTTTAGTAGAAATTCAAGCAAGGTGATAATTCTATAGCAGTCAATCAGTAAAATATGGAAATGAATTCTTGTTTGCTGAGATAAAGTTCACACAATATAACACCAAAGCTAACATATACCACATGATATATGTTGTAGGAGTGGGAGCTTAGTAAATATACCTTGGAATATAGATAAAAGCCACTCTGTATTTTAAGATCACGCACTGGTGACATTACAGGACTTGACCCATGTTAGGGCCTTACAACCTCAGAGCAGCCTACTTTTCCCAAGCCGGAGGGTAACACGGTTGTGACTGCCTGGCTGCCCCGAGCCTAGAACATGGATGAAACTTTACAGGTATTCCTGGTTCAAAGGTGAGACAGAATTTTCTGAAGTGTTACAGAAAGTGTATTTTTTTAATTTTCTAATGTAATAAAATCTTTGGGGCCTCTGTTCCCCGTGTATTTGAGAACACAAGTACCCTTGCAGCTTACATGGAAAACTACTCTTTCTCCTCAGCCTGCCTTGAGCAGCTAGCATCACACCTGGCAAACTCTAGTACTGGGTGTTCCGCTTCAGCTCAGGGACTCAAATGCAGGGAACTCTGCATTTAAAACTAAACTTTCTAACAGAGAGAGGTAAAACGCGGTAGTAAAATTCAGCTTAAATTTATGCCATTCTGTTGCATTGATTTTTCCCATCCATTTTCCCTATAATATTAATAAAGACATTACCGCTGGCTTATTTAAACATAGATCAAAAGATAATAATTATAACACCATGATACTTTCTTAATCTAAAATTAATAACACTGCAAAACAATTCTCCTGCAAAACTAATTCTGTCATAATTCTAAGCTCCATTCTGCATTATTTCGTCTGGTAGCCAGTTCAGGTTCTCTTTACCTGGTATGGTGTACTTCACTGAATTGTTTTGTCAGATGCTGTCAAGCCAACCTACCATTGTTAAAGAAAATCAAACTAAATCATTTTGGCATGAGCCTTCCAGGAATAAGGCACAGAATATGAAGGGTTTGATGAAATCAAGGATTAGATTTCAATATTGTAAAAGACTGCCTGTCAAAAATGTATTACATTCTTTCAAACAATTTTGAATAAATAAATGCGTTTAAAATTGTGACAGTACAATTTAGAGAAAGTTTTGGGAGATTATTTTAAAATTATAATAACTTGAGGTAAAACAATACTTGGAGTACTCCTATTTAAAAAGAAGATACCATCTGAATGCTAATGGTACATAGAACTGAAATCAGGTAATAAGTTTTATGCAGTATATGTAATTTCAGAACATTTGTATCTTGTGACCATGTGGAAAAAATTAATTTGAAAATATCACCTTCTTATTGTCTAATACTCAGTAATGTAAATTAAATTATTTCAATATTCTGAACGTGACTACGGGAAGGTGCCATTAACTTTTAGGTTGCATATGAATATTTGTAATATCTTGAACTTTATTTCATGATTAATTTTGGTTTATGGGTTGTTTGACATTATACAAGTATAACATGAAGGCTCCATTCAATTTTTCAAAACTTTTAACATTTGGATTATAATACAGTACATCTGCAGTTCAGAACTGATCTATATTTTTATTTAAACAAATAATTATGTTGTTTAGAAATATTTATACCGTAATTGTCTTGTCGCAGTGGAAGAACATGCAACAAAGCCATTAATGCAATTAAAGGTCACTTGTACATATTGTAATGGACTGCTCATTCACAGGATCTGTGTTAAGGGTCAGCACTGCAGCATCAAATGGATTGGCCTTGTTCAGACTGTAAATAAATGGGTCAGTTTATCTTGTATTTGCCAGACAAATAAAGTAGTTGACTTTCTTAGTATTAGAAGGGATCTTTCATGAAAATGTTGGTTGGTAAAGATTAAAAAACTCTTTATCTACAATGATTATGTTTTTCACTGAAGTAGTAGTGCGTTTTAGACATAGGTCTGTGGGTGTAATTTAGAAAGATACTGATGGTGAGTGGTGAAGAAGCAAAAAGAGTTAAGCACAATGTTGATGGTAGTTCTCAGCAGGAGCTGAGTGTCACCTCTAGCAAATGCTATGATATTTCATAGTTGTATAATGTTCTCACTTTACAAAGAATAATAAATTCAGTCATGCTCTTACACAGGAAAACAGAGCTCTGAATTTTATAGATCTCCATAAATGCAGGAAAATCAAAATTAAAGCTTGTATGAAATCACATTTTCTCAACTGAAGGTCTACGTCATACCTGAACCTTATTGAAATGCATTGAAGTACGAGTTCAGGGCAGTTATAAAAGAATGAGAATAGGAAGATTTTACATCTCTGCATGGAAGATGGACATCCATCTGGATCTTCTTGTCTCAACACTGTTATGCTTTTGCTTATTGAAAAGTGATTCAAAGTACTCTATAAACTAAAAAAAAGTCTATGATAGCCCCATCTAAAACTTAGAAAGGGTTAAAATGGCATTTTAGGGAAACAGAGCACTACTGCCAGATGTTTGCTATGACTAGTCATGCTTAGTCAAACAAATTCCAGTGTTTTATTGTAATTTTGCAAATTCAAGATTAAGGGTTAAGATTTCCAGTCTTATGAAAATATTAGTGATTTTGGATGAACATAAGTCTGTAAGGAAACCACAAATTTATGTTTTCTTTAAATTTTTCACCTCAACAAAAACTACTATAGGGGTTTGAGTAGAATCTTAATGGTGTATTCATAAGCAAAACATTTCCCGTGTGTGGCTAATAGCTATATAGTGACCTGCCTTGTCGTGGGGCTGGCTCCAGACTCTCCAGCTGGAGGAGTTAAGAACAGCACAGCTGGCAGGTAGGCTTGGGGTCTGTGAATGACAGAAAAACTTTAACAACAGCGCTTGCAATCCGCTGTTCTCAGTCACGGATTACAGTGTTCCAGTACAGTTTTTGGGCATGCACCCTTCTTTGATTTTATTTGTGAGCTAACACACAATTAGATGAAGAAGAGGAAAAGTTTTGCTTCTGTACCGAGTCTCACTGGTATTTCTTGCTTTTGAGGGCTTCTACACACAGCCTGAATTTTGCATGGTTTCCTGTGAATTGACAGAAAGTATAGCAGAATACAATGACTTAATACAATGTTCACCACTCTTTATTTTAAATCTCATGTATCACATTAGAGTGGAAAAGATTAAACTAAGGAAGATCTTGTTCTGCTAATTTTTTGGCCTAAAGACATAGGTGTCCTGAATTGATGGTGCTTACTTGCAGATTGAGGTTAGGAACCAAGCAGGGTATGGTGAAGCTACACTCTTGAGACTGACCAAGGAGAGTCTGCTCAAAGCTACAGCCCCAGCTTGTACCTGTATCTGTGATGTAGAGAGTAAGCACATCCCTCAGCCACTTGAGCTGCCATGTGTTACTAACAGAGCAGCATTTTATTTTCAGCTCTTTATTATGTGGTGTTATCCATTGGTTGCATCTCTTCTCTGATTGATTTATTAGGGTTTTAGTAATGTGTTGCTTAATCAATAAACACTGTCGTCTCTTAAGTCAGATATGTCTCAGGTCTGCAATTTAAAACCCCTGAGGCAACATCATATACTTCTTAATCAGTACTTCTCACCATTTAGTATAAGACTTTGTAATTCTGGGTGGATTACAGGTTTCCTATGCTGCCTCAAATGCCCTTTCACAAACCTTTTGCTACCAGAGTAGTGTGACAGGATTTATATGAGCTTTTGCTGCTGTAATACAGGGGAAAATGGTTCTATATCTAGGATGAGTGCTTATGGAGAGATACGAATCACTACATGATTTGTAGTTCTTGTTGCTGTTAAAATAAGGAATTAATAAGATGGAAATCTAATATTTGTACTTAGATCTGATCCTCAATGGTAGCATAGCCATGGGCTGTTTGTTCTTGGTCTACATCATCTAGACTAAAAATAGCCTTCCTGTCATTTTATTGGCAGAGTTTTAGCTGCTCCTTTAATTCTGTTTAAAATGGATAGAAAGACAGCATAAATATTGAATGTGTGCAGATATTCCAGTAAGCAACTAACAAGAGATTCCTGATGCTTTGAAGAGCTGGTGTAGCTAAATGGAATTCACATTTTGCTTAAAATAAAGAGGCATTTTGTAAATTATTATAATCTTTAAATGTATTACGTTAATTTTTATTTTTGTATTTGTATCATTAAAATAGCTAATTATTAATATCTAAACATTAGCATATATTTTCTTTATTTTTATTAGTGTCCTTCTTACGTTTTATTTTTTTTAGGTTTCCTTTACGTTTTGATCAGAAATTACTGATGAAGTATTTGATTTCCCATCAGTTACATAAAAAGCCACATTATTTATAATTTTTCTTTTAACAAAGCGAGTTTTTGCAGAATAAGAAGAAAAATCACTACTGCCTGCTAAAATCTTGAGCAATAGTCTGAAAAATGCTGTATTGTTTTGGTTTATTTTTGGAAAACCACTGGAAACAGCAAAGAACTGTCTTGTTCTTGTTCTATCTGTTCTAAGAAAATATGGGCTACTTTAGGAACTTTCAGAACCACAGTTATCGTATGGAAGAGAACAGTTTTGAGGTGGACTTCCTTCCGAGTTGTCTCTTTCTTTGTGTAGTCTGAACTAAAAGTTATGCACGTGCTATGGTCTCTTGTAATTTTGCCTCTCCTGTCTTGTTCATCCACACCATGGTGTGTATTTGCGTCCTTCAGGACAATATTATTCTGCACATTCAGTGTAGGAGTTGTCAGTGCCCATACAAATAGGAATATCTTGAATACTTTGTCTGTTTTTTCATAATTTTTTGTTTCTGGAGTTTGTGTTTTGAAATTATTATATTGTTATTATTATATTGTTACTTTTCAAATGGATACAAAAGGTTAGCATTTATTGGAGGTGCAGTAAGGTGTGTTTGAAAGTAAGTTATGTTAACTGCTGCCTTTACGGAAGGCTGTTCGTGTTGTTATAAGTGAGAGTATGAAAAGAGAAGCAATCCATGTTGCAGTTTTTACATTAAAGCATCCAACGTAAAGTGTAGTTGGATTCCATCAGTTGCAAGTGCATAGCATTGACATAGGAGGGTATCAGTTTTCATAACTGATCGTCAAAACAGAATATTCCCTTCCAAAAATTAGGCATAATGAGTATTGTTACAAGTACAGTCTAGACATCTAGAAAAAATATTTATAAGCAGAATTTGTACCAAGCCAGAAATAGCGATCATTTTAATTGAGAAAGTATTGCCGTTTCTATGAAGTGTTTAGTTAATGAATAGTCAAAGTGTTTTATGAGTATTTTTAAGCTTTTTTTCCTAAAAGAGGAAGTATGTTCCATACAAAATTACATTCCTAAAAGATTTACTGTTCTTGTCACAATAAAAATATTGTAAAATTACTTCCTATCTTGAAAAATCAAACCAGCTATTCTTGTTTCAAGTTTCATCTAATATATTGTTCTGTATGGTTGTATGATAAACACATTATTCCTTGAACAGGAATTAAGAGTAAAGCTGCCAGGAAGGGGTTTTGTTGTCAGAGTAGTTCCCGCCTCATGTTTTGTAAGAGATTTCATGGTCCCATTGTAGAGAGTGGATGATTTAAAACGTGTTCCCAAGATAAACTTTCCCATTGTCATTAATGAGGATGGATAATACTGAGTGACAAGTGCATTAGGAATGACACAGAAAGAGCTGTTAGATTTGTCAGAGCATATCGCTTCAGGCAATGAAACTTGAGGACATTCTCTTTTAGCAATTTTTTGCTATTTATTAGAGAACCAAGGATTGTGATTGCTCACACAGGTGGATTTTACTGTTTTGTTCATTAAATATCTAGGTACCTTTGAAAAGGTAAAGGTGATAAATATGACCATTAAACTCCACTGTGAGGGGTACCAATGGTTGCTTTGCTTACAAATAATTGAGCAAAGCTAACATATCTTTTGTTTGTTTTAAGAATGTCTCTTTGGTTGATAATTTTTAATTTGCAATATTTTTACTGAACAGGAATATTTAAAGTTATATAATAAGAAGTGCTCTGAACTATCATAGTGAAACTTCTGGGATAAAGAAGCTTAAAATTAGGACACTATACATGTAATTTACATTGACTTAAAAATTGTATTTCTCCATAGAGAAAGACTTTTAAAATATTTACGTCTGAATAATTAATAATGTATGACTTTTTCTGGTGTTTAAAATCTTTCCAAACTACAACATGCCTATCAGTTTCCATTTTGAACATGCAATTGGTCACTTTTTCGCCTTGATTCATCTTGCCTGGCTGCCAACCAAATTTTGCCTCCGTGTACCTTCTTGACACTAATAATGACTGAGTTTCTGTTCGTTTGCGTGCAAGATTTCCCAAGCGGCAGTTTGGGGATGGGATAAACTATCTATCATGATTGCGTACAACTAATCTGCCTCAACCAAACCACCCAATGATTGAAATTACATTTGACAATTCACCTCTCCCTGGCGTGCCTGAGGTGAACATAGCTACAGACCATCCCCGGAAGGGCATAGCAACTCCTCCATATGTTGGGGAGGATCCTTTTATTTGTGTCAAGAGACTTTTAGCAAAGCATGTATAGGCAGAGATTTTTTTTTTCTTAGACTTCCTTGTTTTCAGATGCATGGATGCTGCTTTCTCCTGACCGAAGCATTTTGGTTTTGTGAAGCTTTTTCTGGTTTCTAATTCATTAAAACTGTTGAACTCTTATCTCTGAGGTAGACCAGGGCAACATTGGATGTATAAGAGATAAAAAATTAAAGAGGCATTTAAAACATCATGTATTGTTTGTTAGAATGTTATGCTATTAATAGACCAGTAGTGCTAGTCAAACATCGGACAAGATGCCTGTTACTGTGTTGACCTTTACCAAAGCTTACACCAGCTTGGAGCATTTTGGTCATACAGAACCTAAGAAAGAATGACAAAGCAAAATCTGCTTCTGTCATATAAAAGAAATCCTTCAATTTTTTTCCAAATTGTAAATGTATTCATATTGTGTACGCTTACTGGTTTGAAAAGCTGTCTGTGCAAATATGATCAGACAAAACAGACCCTTTATTTCTGTGTAAGATTGCTCAAATATTCTTCAGAGTAAAAAGCTTTCTAGGATTGCTTTTTGCTAAGTGTTGTCTTTTTTGTATGAAGACACTTTTATCATAATAGTTTAAGTAATAGCCTATGTCATCAGGAGTGCTGCTTTTCATTAGTGATGTGTATGATTAGCTTTAACAGACATAATTAATTTGTCCAAATACAAAGTTTCTGAATAGTTAGGGTAATAAAAATTATTTCTAGGGAGATAATTTCGTTGTAGTTTTCTGCTGTATACCAGTATATTGAGTTAAAAGATACACTGTTTTGCTATATGGGTCCCTTCCTTTGTGATAATCCAGATAGAAAATACTTCAGAATTGCATTCTGGAATATGTTTGGGTTTCTCACTGTTTTGCTGTATTTGTGTATTTCAACAGAAGCATAAAGATCTGCAGTCAAATTGTCCTTTCAAATAAGTACAGTCCATTCCTGTTCCTGAAAAGGGGAGTTGCAGTGGTGCACTCAGAAAGGCATGACTATCAGCCTAATTTTCTTTCTGACACATCAAGTCATACTTCTCTCCTTTCTTAAAACTGAAATACATTTTTTCAAGCACTTTCATTCAGCAGATTAAGTTCAAGCTGAATTAATTATCTTTCTGAAATGCTTGACAGCTGAATGTAGTACATGTATCTATTTTAGTTGTGGGGAGGAAGCTAAGTAATATGGGTATCATGCTTTCTGTAGCATTTCCAGCCAACAAGTCCAAAAGAATCAGGACCCTTTTGAATATATAAATCATTAATCTTAGTAACCAGCTGCTCTGAAGGCAGGGAAGAATAACTCAGGCACACAGCCGTGCTCAGTGCACTTGTTACAGTAGCAATGTACTAAATCTACCCAGAATTTATGTCCTGCTTTCCATATTTATTCATTTATTTATTATAATTAATTTTGTTTTCAACCTTTTTTCTTTGACTGTATCTTTATGGCCCAACACAGTGCTCTAAGTAGATGCTGCTATCTGTAAACCAGCTCTCGTGGGTACAAAAAGCAATATTGCCATGTGAGACCTGGTAGCCCTAGAAGAGCACCCACTTAACCACGGCTGTTTGCATCATACTGCCTCGACATGTTGGTTTTTGTAGTAACTATTTGGTTTGTACATGATTCTGGAACTCTTATTTTTTCCATTGATATTAACCATGACTTCTTAAAAAATAACTTCTTAAGTTTTTAGCCTGGATTTGAGATATTGTTGTGTATTCTTTCCTGTGTGACATCAAATCTTTATGCTATGACTTGACATAATAACCTTCCTCATATATAATAGCTCTTGTCCAGTCATTAAAAAATTAGATCTTTTTCTCTGTTATTACGTATTAAATAGCTATACTGTTTTTGTGGTCTATAAAACAGTATTAAAGGGACTTGGAGGTGGTGGAGGAGTTCCATCCTGTTACTACTGCAGCACCAAAGAAATGATGGGAGAGTGATTTGGGTTGTTGGGATCTGCAAATTCATCAACAGTTTTAAAAATGAAAAGTTGCATAGAAGGAATTCATTGCTGGGTTATCAATAGATTCCTAAAATCACAGAATCACAATTCCAGGTACTTAGAATTTTCACTTTCTATGCAAAAGCTTACAAATCTGAAATTGTAAGTGACTGCAGGTTTAAAAATAATATAGAAATAAAGAACATAGCAGTCTGGGATATTTTTACATTATATTTAAATCTCTGTCTTGAAACACTGGTGAATGGCTGATCCTTGAAAACATTGTCTATAAAAAAAGGCTATTTTGCTTAAGATGACTTACGAGTACATATCTGCTTGTCTTGGTCAATTCCTTTGTGTTAGTCTGAGGCCTTCAGTCACTTCTCAGTGCTCAGATTCTCTTTTTGAGTTTCAGTATTCCAATTTTGATTTCTTAGGTAGTTTCTATGCGACAGTCCTTGTGTATCTAGGAGCGTACGTGACAGCTCCTTTCTGGGAGTACTGAATGGCAGTGACTGAAAAGACAGATTGCTGGTTTTATAACGTGCACTTTTATAGTACTATGATTTTGACTTCTGGTGCATTCAGCCATATTAATTACACCAGAATGGTTTGTGACTTATGACTTCAACAAAAACGTAAAATTAGTAATACATTAAATACATGGTAGCTTGACCAACTACACTTTTGGGACTGTTTGTTGACCACTTCCTAATTCTTAACAGTCTTAACAGATATCTTTGTAAATCCGTGTGTTAAAATGATCAAGATACTTCATACCTGTACCAGTTTTGTTAGCAAGTCAGTCATAGTGTCCGGATGTGTGCTGATGACAGCCTGGTGTATTTACCAAAGATCTGGCTTTGAAATTATCGAATGAATTAGTTTGGCAAAAATGTAAGTATGATTTCCTGTCAGTTTTATTATCTTCCTATCACTTAGGTATATCTTTCAGTTTTACATAGTTTGTTAAATGTAAGTATGTATTATGGTTATTTCATGTATCATGTTAGATATTCAAGAAAGGTGTGCATTGTAAAGGAAAGGTGAAGCTGCCCAAAATGAGAGACATAAATGTATTATCTTTTTTTTTAAAAAAATAAGCAGCAAGCTTTAAAAAAAGACCTGACATATTTTTTTTTAAATAATGTTGTCAACTGTAATTGTACACTTAAATTTGTTACATTCATCTTCTCACGTCCAGTTATGCCCTCATCACCAACTAGTTCTGACCTTAGGATCTCTAAATGTACTTAGGTGCAATTATAGTAGTCACTGAACATTACATTTTAAGATGAAAATGCAGTTATTTGTAATTTCATCCAAGCAACTTATCTATATTAATCTAAATCAGATCATTAGATGGCCCTGTGTAAAATATTTACAGGCAAGAAGAAGTTCTTTTAGTAAAAAAAAGGATTTCCATGTATTTCCTCATGTTGTTTGAGTGATGCATGTTGGTACAGTTTTTCATGCATTTCATGCATTCATGCGTTTCAGCCGTTGCTGACACAGACTTTAAGTGCTTACACGTTTGAATATAGCACACAATATGGCATGTACAAGTGGTGGTGTATCTCACTAGGTCTTTCAGCTGGAAGTCAGTACTGCCCAAGCGAGATCGTAAAACTTGTCTATCCTCTTGAGTGTCACTCATGCATGGTATTTTAGGCTTTAAAAGTGCAGTACCTATCTTTGAAACATTTTAAATCAATATCAGACAAGACTGTTGGGATACAATTAATGTTTTTATATATGAAAAAGAAGTATTTCCATTTTGACAAACTGAATGCAAGTTACACTGGAAAGTTTCAACCTGAATAAATTTATAAAATACACAACTATTGTAGTAGCCTTCTAAAGTATCAAAACGCTTTGCAGGAATCACAGATTCCTATCTGGAGGTGATCACTTCAATGAGGATGAGGTTATTTCTTGTAAGACCAACATATGAAAGTTTCCCAAGTTCAGATTAAATACTACCTGAACATTTTTTTGTATATACTTAAATATCTATGTTCTTATAAAGTGGAAGGTTGAATAGTAAACTTTTTTATCATAATCTGGCTCTGATCGTAGTTTAATGGATCTGGGATTGCTGAGGTCCTATAGGTATTCATGCATCCTAAGTAACTACAGAAGCTGTGACAGCAAGGAAGCTACTGGTAAGAAGTCTTCAAGACATTAAAACATCATAAACAGCAGATAAAGTTGATGCAAATATAGTCTGTAATTCAAGGAAGGCTTCCCCATCAATTTCCATATCTACACACACTGCAGTGATTCATAACAGCTTTGTTATTGTAGAAGCGTGAAGAGATCATTACAATGCCTTTGTATTACAGAAGCATAATTTTAAAATCCACTTGAAATTAAATTATTGCTTTCGGAGACTGAAAATAGAATAGATTTTTAAACTTCTACTTCAAAAAAAATAGTAATTTTTAGAAAAAAGAATATGTAATTCTCTCTGTTGTGTTGATAAAACTTCACATATTATCAATCCTTTGAAAAATACTTCACGGACCACATATAATTGCAATTCCTGAGATAGGGCAGATGTTAGGAAAATGTCAAGTCAGACTTTCCGTTGACTAAAGACCTGATATAAAAATGTACAAAAAAAATCTCATTTTGTTGTTTGGTTTTTGGTTTGTTTGGGGGTTTTTTTTGTTTGTTTGTTTGTTTGTTTTTGGTTGGTTTTTTTTTGCAAACAATGAATGCTATTAACACAAAACTATGGCAGAGATTGCTGATTTGTGACACTGAGCAGACCTTGTATGTGTTTGTGCAAATGGAATCAATAGAAAGCTGCATGAACATGTGGTTGATATAAGACTCATGCCCATAACTTAGAAAAAATCAGATAGTCTGAAAGTAAAGTAATAGCAGAGGCATTTGCCCTTTCAGGGAGCAGGATGAATCTTAGGGGATTGGATTACAATTACACTTTGAAACAAGGATACTTTGGCTTAGCTAAAGCTGGCCCCAGGAATTCAGCTGATACTCTTTTTCCATTTTTTTGTAAGAGCAAGTGCCCAAATAGGCATATCAGCAGATGGTCACAATGTGTCAAACATACTTCTTTTTTTTTTTAAGAGTGTGAAAGGAAGGACATGAATATATCTGGAGAGAGAAACATCTTTTTGGGGACAAGGGATTTTTTTAATTTCTCAAGTGTTTCCGTAATAGTTTACGATCATTGTTCAGGTTATTTGGCTTGAAATACTAATAGTATATCCTAAATGCATATATGATAAGACTGCTGTCAGTTCAAGATAAAGTTAAGGCACAAGGCTGAGAGAACATGTGAGACTTTGAATTAATTTTATATGATAAGACTGCTGTCAGTTCAAGATAACGTTAAGGCACAAGGCTGAGAGAACATATGAGACTTTGAATTAATTTTGGGTTTTATCAGGTATGATCTGTGGCAGAGCAAACAATACTAATTACAGGAGTGATCCTCATAGTGACTGATTTATACAAAAGTCTTGAAAAAAGTATAAGAGCTAGCAGAAGAGAGCATGCAAAAAGTGATGTTGCATCTAATAGAACAGGAAGAAAAAAATGACTGATTTATACAAAAGTCTTGAAAAAAAGTATAAGATCTAGCAGAAGAGAGCATGCAAAAAGCGATGTTGCATCTAATAGAACAGGAAAAAAAAACCATAAAAATTATAGCATCCCTTCTTGAAATTGAATTGTGATTTTTCCATCAGAGCAGTCTGTCAGTACATTGTGGTATTGTGGTATGTTGCCATGTTTGTTCTTCAAAACTAATTTTGAGAAGCCATTCGTTTTTAAAAACAATGTCTTAATATTTTATAGATGTTGAACTACTTCTCAACGTTTTCTACTGAATTTAAAAAGCAACATTCATATGATAAGTTTTAATGTTGGGATGTACTTTATATACAGTTGCAAACTCTGTAAAAACAATGGAAATAGAAATAGATGTGAAGTGATAAATCAGGCCACGTAGACAGCAGTTGTGATGTATATTCTCTATGTAATGCTGTCTGTGTCTTTGAGCTGTGATCACTGTTTTTTGGCTGATGTTCCTATTCATCTTGTGTTCATCTTCATCTGCCCACCTTCTTCATCTTTGTTTTAAGAGTAATGATAGGAAAAGCCGAGTAATCTTGCTCTTCTTGGAGGCTGGACTAGATGATCTTTAAAGGTCCCTTCCAACTCAAACCATTCTGTGATTCAAAGGCCCCAAATATTGGAATGCCTTTAGCAGCTGGATTAATGCCTTAACTTATTTACTGCTGTACTTGATTAGCAACCAAACTCTTGGCTTGCTATGAATGTGAACTCATTAACAAAAGAAAGGCAGATAGTCTGTCTTAGGTCCTAGAGATTCAAAGGAGGATTCTCTGTCCTGGGGGATGGAAGTTCAACTGACAATCAGAACTTCAAATCAAGCTGCTTCAAACGCTGTGGGCACTGCCACTGACTTTTCTGAACTCCTTAGCAACATAGAGTCCTTGTGACTTAATAGTGTTGATTTGCCAGAAATGTAGTCTCTGGTTGGAAAACTGCTGTTTGATGAATTGTTTCATTCAGCTCCACAACTGGTGAAAGTTCTACATAATACTAAAGATTCCAGGCTTATGCTTAGATGTCTTTGCTTCTTCCCAGAGCCGATGAAGACAAAGACAGAAAAAAAATTTTTGCACAGACTGGAAACTGTTCCTCATGAATATTCAAAACCTGGCTTCAGTCACAAAGAACAGAAAAATCGTATCATTCTAACCACTTTTATTGACAGGGATACAGATTCGGGTATTTTAACACACTACCTTACCTTTTCTCAGCAGAAATCTATGCACTATTTCCTTTCTTTGGATTTTTCACTTTCAGTCTTCTGCTGCCTTAGCATGTTTTTGGAGATAGGTCTGCTTAGAACCATCAAATCTTGTTGCAGACTAGGTAAGACAGATGAGTTATGGACACTGTCACCATTGCTTATTCATTTCATTTTGTCTTTCTGCTGTAACACGTTTTCCGTGTCCTGTTATGTTCAGGGACCCTGGTTACATAAATCTCTTTCAAAAGAAGACGAATCCACTGTCGGTGGGCATCACAAAGCTCCTAAGACAAGGGTCATTACTGTAAGAGTTTCTCTGTGCACAGCAGAAAGAAGTATGTTGGCCCACCTTGAACTTCTGCTTCATTTGCAAGTTCAGATCCAGGTCGATGATTCTACCATCTATATCCTTATTTATAAAGAGGATTTTTCCTGTCTTTTGATATACAGGACATCTGCTTCTGTTTGCTTGTTAGTGTGTCATCAGATATATATTAATTTTATAGCAAGTCAAGACTGTTGTTGTTGGACTTGTCAGAGTTCAAAAAGTTTTTAGCAATGTACTAGCAATTGTTAACTTTTCATTTGAATTGGAATTCCTCCTTTTCAGAACGTAGGTGACTGATTGACAAGGAACAGTCAAGATACTGTCTGTCACACTGCAACTTGGACTGTGCAGTAGAGTCTAGACCCAAGGGTCAAGGTATCCACTCACAGATGTTTAGGCTTTCAAATTTATTAGGGCAAGGATGGACAAAGTAGTCATAAGACCATACCTTCACCAAAATAGATTTCAGACTGGATGGGAGGGCAGTTAGGACGGGGTTTTCATTCTATCATCATTCCATCAAAACAGACAAGGCAATATATTTATACGATGTCTTGTAAATGACAACAAATACAAGGTGTGCAAACCTGACTACAGTTGATGTACGCAGACACATATCATTCTAAAAGCAGTTATTGCTGTTTCTGAAGCTGTCATTCAGACAGTGATAGGTATCAGCCCCCACGGTATATAAGATGTATTTCTATCTAATGTGAAGGAGTTGACCTTAGGACTGGGACACTGAGAGTTAAGTGGTGGTCTGCTGAATGCTGTAGTCTGCTGGACCTGGACTGGGAAATTTTGTGAAATGCATTAAGGGCTAGGTACCCCTTGGCTGAATAGAGATCACAAGCAAAACATCTGTTTGCCAGATCTCTGTCCCCATTTCTCCCATCTTTTTTTCAGAAAGGTTTAGGCTTTCGGTATCCTAACCATGCCAGGCTCCACACAACAGCACAGGTGATGAGTGGATCTCCCTGTTAAAGTACACCTCTTTCTCCCTTGTAAGGAATCTAATCTTTGGCTGCAGCAAGAGCAGTGTTTTACAACTCCATTAGGATGAGGCTAGGAGAGCTGTTCAGGCAAACATTACCAGTCCTTATCTTCTTAAGCAGAGGCAAAAGTCAGTAACTTGATGCATTAGGATTTCACCAACATAGCCTAAGTCTTAAATTAGTTCAGTACCTAAGTTCTGTGAGAGAAGAGGTTTCCATAGAAGTGGACGTTTTTGAGGAAATGTTGAAGGAGTATAATGAGACATTATGTGAATTTCCATATGCAGAGCATCCCAAACCTAAGAGAAAGAAAGAAATGAATTTCACAAATAGAGAGTAAGTACTGTTTAAGAAGTGCTATTTAAAGTGACGTTAAATTGCAAGGACCTTGAAAATTAAGTGGTGTTTGTGTTTACTTCAGTAGTAAAAAATGGGATAGTAGAAGGGCAGAGGGAGGTTGGTGTTCCTGACCAAAGCACTGGGCTACGAAAATAATCTTTGCAATAATGTTTAGAATATGTCTTGATTTATCAAGATGATAAAGACTATAGAGAAATAATTCAGGTCTTGACAAGGGAAACATAAAATATATAGACTGAGGAGAGAAGTTACGTATTAGGAGTGTTCTAAGGAAAGAAGTATTGCTTTCTTCTTTATTTTTATGATGCTATTTAACTTTTGAGAAACGAACTGTCACAATCTGAGTTTGCAGTGTCTAAGTGCTAGTGTTATGCTATTATGAGTTATCATATTATCTCTTTAATTGAATCTCCCTGTATCCATACTCATAGCCAGTATTATGAAAGCCATGTATCCATTGAGAGGTTTTTGATACTTCTTCCACTTCTTGTTTTGGTTCCTTGGTTTGACTATCAGCTTTCAGACGCTGAGTTCCACGCAAGAATACTGCGACTACCCTGACTATTAATGTAAATTTGACTGAGGTCTCATCTGATTTAGAAGTACAGTTTTCATGAAGAATGTTTTCACAAACACACAACAACCAATGTCAGCTAGATCGATGTGTCCTGGTAGCCATAACGTAAATGAGTCATAAAAAGCAAGTGACATAAACAAGCAATGTAGTTGATTTGCTTCTTGATTGGACTATAAATAATACTTGCAGTGTATGATTTCAGAGCCCTGTGGAGCAAATGATGAAGAACTAGTAGGAATATCAGACTTAACCCAGAAGAATTCCAGTGATATATATACTGCTGCCTAAATGGCAGAGAATAGCGTTATCAGGCTGAAGTTCATCATGGGCATAAACTCTAAAGTATTCTAGTTTAACGTTGTGAATCAGCCTTTTCTTCTGGATTTCTGCCTTTAGAGGATCTGTGTTTTGATTGTAGGCAGTTTTCGTGTAGTTATGCACTCTCTTTGATAGTCTGCATGAATACTTCTGTGCTTAGCTTTGCCTGAAACTCACATGAAGCCAGAAAGTTGTCTAGAGGGGGAATCAGTTGTGTCATTGCATAATGCAGTGGGTGGGAGCAGATAAATCACTACAGGTTCTTTTGGGTGCAAAGGTTTCTATACTCTTCATGAGTTTTTCCTCTAATCTGTAGAGAGGAAACAATAGGGTAAGAAATTAAAGGGATCTGAGATGGCAAGGCTAAACACTTGTTGGGGTATGGAAGAAAAGAGAAAGGAAAGAAATAAGGGGTTCAATGATTTATATTTAAGAGGTGAGGACAGAATAAAACACTACGCAGAGGAAGAGTGAGGACATAGGGAACAACCAATTCAAGGCTTCAATTAAGATGATGAACTATGTAACAGGTTTTTAATTCATTCTTTTCTAAGTGTCAAGGATCACCCTTGCCTAGCAGAGTGGTAATGATTGTAATTCACTGAAGACAAGGTGGGTAGTATTTTTAACCACAGTGCCAAACAGCCATAATATTTCAGAACAGTTATTCTGCTCAGATGTGTTGGTTTGTCTGGTAAATTTGTCTAGATTTGTCAGATCTTCAGAAAAAACAAAGTGCTGTCTCAGTGGTTTTAAATTAATTTGTTGTTGCAACTGGGATTTAACAGTTCCTTTGAAGCAATTATTGTTTTAGTACAAGTGTATATGAGATGCTACCTGTCAATGAGTACTTGGGGAATCCTCAGTATGCAGATCACTGACCTGATAAACTGTAACAGCTCCATGGGAGTTGTTATGGGCTGTCGCATCAATGAGTATTTAGGGACTCTTTAATATGAGGATTATTAGGACAGTAAAAACGTCTGCAGCCCATTGTGTCAGTGCAGCTGTTCCACATGAGTGTTAAGATATAACACAGCTTTACAGAATGTTGTAGAAAAGTAGTTGACTAAGCTTCTGTATAGCCATGATTTCACATTAAACAGGTGGTCTTTTTTAACATTTTCCCAAAATAAGAAATATTATATATACTAATCCTTATCCTAAATTAATTGAGTTTTGAGATTGCATTTATAAAAACTGACATTTTACGATTACACATTGAGTGATCAAACAATTCCCAGATTTAATTCTGTGCTGATTCCTTCCCTACTTTTTTGTCTGCAGTTTAGGAAGTAAACAACAAAGTACCAGAAATTCTCCCATCTGGAAACGTCCATCCAAAGAATAGGCCAGGAATAAACTATCACATAAACAATCCAATTTTTTGAGTACTTTGCTAAGATAAAGCAAATTTGCTACCTAACATGATCAGATCCGTATATGAAGGTGTATTCTTCATGTTGATCCCAGAAGTATCGGAGATTTGGGTTAGATTTTGTCTTGATGTTTTTTCTTTGAATTTTCTTCTATAAATGGAGAGAGATTACTGACTTCCTAAAGATAAGATTCTGATGGTATGTGTGTGAGTAAAAATGGCATTAGATAGAACTTTGTAACATGGTATTGAAAGGCAAATTTTGAGCAATTTAAAGTAGTTGTGTGAGAAATTTATACAGGAAAATACTTGTGATATTCACACAGTCTTGCTTTGTCATCTTGTGAGCATCTTCATCCAGTCAGATCACCAAACGTTATTTATTTGAAGCATTCTTATAGGCTGTACTTTCTAGTGTAGTTAATAATAATTTTCCTGGGTTTGGAACAGTGTTTGAGAAACTGTTCAAGATGCTGGAGTATAGTAAATTTTAAATTACTTTGGAATAGTTTAGCTTTTCTTGTTTGACACAAATTCGGTTTTGAATCTGCATGAATGAAATTAGTTCCACAGGTCGGACGGTTTAGCTTTTCTTGTTTGACACAAATTCGTTTTTGAATCTGCATGAATGAAAGTTCCACAGGTCGGACAGGCTCCTTGTCAGGATGTATTCCAGGTTTGTATCACTCACTGTCATAAATTAAGCAGAAGTTTAGCTGCTTCAGTGTTTTACCTAACTTCTATTAGAATTTTCTATGCATTCAAAGAAATTAACAACATAATGTAGATGCCAAAGCTGTAAGTATATAATGAATACTGTTAGAGTAGAATGTAGCTCCAAAGTCCTTCATTTTTAAAGAGTTACTGCAAATTTTGCCTACATTTTTTCTCTGGATAATTAATATGAGAAAATGCCTGGTACTGTATTTAAGAGGAAAATTTTTAAATGGTGTTTACTTTCATATGTATTTACATCTAAAAGGATGTTGTAGAAATGAAGCATGAAATTGCAGGTTTTGATGTCAGAATTTTAAACATGATTTTTCCATTTGTCAAAACCTAAAATAAAAATGTAGTTTTCAAGTACATGCCCTAAAACTGCTGAAAAGCTGTCTGGTTTGTAGTGGTCCCTTTACTACTCCACATCTGTCACAGGGGAAAGTGTGGAAACATGAGGAATACACATTCATGCTCGTACTATTAGAAGAAACCCACTATAAACATCCTCAAGGAGTCTGTAAATCTTTCCCCAGTGTTCAAAAAACATCTTAAGCTTAATGTTTTAAGTGAACAAGAGAGAGAGGAAAATAATGTGTCTTCTTTAGAATACTTTTGAAAACAAAATCTTATTCCATCTCTTGTAATTCTTTGTGCAGTCATCCAGAATAGTTCAATCTATTTTCTGGTCAAATTTAACACCGAAGTAATTACGCAACTGCAGGTTTAGTTTTATAACTGACAACAGTGGATGGATTTGTGAGCTTTTCTCCCAGTTCACTAATAAATTAAATTTGAATTTTGCCCTTTCTGAATTCAGATTTGAAGAAGCTGAAGAAATAGTGGTAGCATTTTGAACACTGAATGCTAATTTCTGCCTCTTAAACTGAGGCAAGCTGTGAACAGCAAAGACTTATTAGGAGGAGCTGTCAGCATAAGTTTACACCTTTGATATACACTGAGGTTCTCAAGGTTTCTGAAATTACATTTCTTATTTGGAAAAATATTCCATTATATCTATTACTAATACTCTTAGAAAAATAACATATCATGGTAACTGTATGCCAAATCAAAAAAAATCAATGGAAAGTAAATAAAATATTCATAAAATGAACAAGTTACTGTGACTGCTCGAATGATATGAAATTATCACGTTAAGGAAATTATCAGGATAAAAAAATAACAATGTGTATAAATTATAGAAAATTATTAATTTCATTAAGCCCTCCAGATGCAGTGCTTTTCCAGAGTCAGTTTACGATGAAAAGTTTGTGATGGACTTGATATTAAATTAAAATTACTTATGTTTGTATCGTTATCTCAATGCCAGTTATAAAATGTATTTAGGATAGGTTAATTGATAATCACAATTAAATTCATACAAAAATACATTTCTAAAATGTCCATATGGCCGCCATCCTCTTATTGCAGAGGTGATTTGGGATTGAAATTAGAAATTGAAAAATGTGGAGAAGGCTTCATGTCATACTGCTTTCATGGGTGGTTGTTAATCTGTGTATTCTCTACTCATGTTCTGAAAAAGCACTTACTGAATTAATTGTTGAGAAATTTTGAATAGTGGCTTTCATCATCTGTTCAAAAACTGGGAAAAGAATAAGTGTGTTAAACCAACTATACACTTGTAACACATAGATTAATACACACACACACATACACATACATATATGTATGTAATACACTTTCAGCTCCCTTTCTTGCGAGGCTTCTGCAGCCAGCAAAACTTCAGCGTCCCACTACACGAACCCCAGGTGCCGTCCCTGCAGTCCCTGTAAAGTTTATTTTGATATTGCAGATGGAGAAGGTGGGGGTTTATGAGGTTTTTTCATTCTCCTGTTCCCTTGAGGCTCTGTGTTTTCCTCCTGGGCTGTTTTCCTTATCACCTTTGAAATCCCTAGTCATTCATTCCCACTTCCCATTTTTCTACACATTCTGTCCTGTCCTTACGAGGTTTTTGTTCTCAACTTTTCACTTACATGAACATATGTAGTAAAATTCAAATTAATATGTAGAACTGTGTTGCCTGCAAAAAAAATTTCCTTGCTTTAAGGAAAGTACAAAAATGAAAATAAAACTTTTTAAATAAATGTGCTACAATATCAGGAATAAGCGTATGTTCAATGCAGTGGAACAGAAAACCTAGACTTTCTATTTTTTTGTGGTTTGCTATCTTTTTAAAACATATAAGAAGTAGTTTTGTTTATAATTTGAATTATTTATTTCAGTTTAGTAGTTTGGGCCTCAGTTTCACTGTTCTATCAAAAACCAGACATACAGATCCCACAAATACCAAATTACAGTCAGAACCTTTAAATTCAAAGTTTCAAAGTTCATTCTATGAAAATTTATCTATTCCAAAATGGGAAATTAAGTTAAGAAAACAAGCTCATATGTGCCATATAGGAGATGTTAATAAGTTATTTTATATGTGGTTATCCGTTAAAGCATACTGGCTCTATAAATGTGGGACAAAAGGTTGTTTTATGTTTTTACTCAGATCATTTTATAATCAAAATACAGAGTAAAACCAGATCAATGAAGTCATTATTTGTAACAGCACTGAAAACAGCAAATGTTTCAGGATATACATGCAGGTTATTTTTGTCAATATTATATCACATATGAATCGTTCATTACTGAAATACTGCTATTATTTATAAATTAATAGCCATCTGCCGTATCATACTTGATATTCCATAATCCTACAAATACTGACACCAAAGAGCAATGTTTTACCTGTCACTAACTCAGCAGGACTGTTCTCCTGTTAAAGAATAATAGTTGTAATTTAGAAGGCTTTTGGAGGCTAGTCAACAACTTCTTCAGGTCCAAATTCAGGATATTTAGAGTAAAAGTAACATCAGTTGGTTATATCTGCCAGGTGCCAATGACTGCATTGGCTCTGTTGGACATGGGGGAAGCTTCTAGCAGCTTCTTATGGAAACCATCCCTGTAGCCCCCCCATTGCCAAAACCTTGCCATGCAAACTCAGTACATACTGTAACTGTTCCTCTGGTGAAATATCCATTCACATTTTCAGGGATTCTGGAGTTGAGAGAAAGTAAAAGGATAGAGTACTGCTTTTATGGCTTCTGTATGGTGTTATGTGTGGTGTTACGACTAAGGGTAAAAGCTCTCTCGATAACATTTGCCTAGGTTAGCATCAAGTGAAGGATGATAGATAACACACCTTGATGAGTTAACTGTTACAGGTAATTAATATTTCTTTCTTGTATTTGCCAAACACTGTACAACGTAGCTTTTAAAAACATTGAGAGCCGTTTCTACTGAGAAATGAGAACTGTTAAACGGGTTATGAGCTAAGTGGCAGATTTGCCATCCTCACACAGATTTGGTACATATGCTATTCTGTATAACAGCAAAACTACCATTTATGCAAATAAGGTGAAAGAGCCTTTACATGAGTTGAAGTTGCAGATCAGAGGTCTTGGAGTCGTGTGTGATTTAATCTCTGTGAAAGCCTTAACATTTGAAATGAAGTCCAAATATGAACCTATTATTTGATCACTGTTCTTCACCGCTGAATCTTGCTCTAGTAAAGCAAGATGACAAAATATCTAAATAATGTGTGTTTCAAGGTGCCTTCATTTCTGTTTATGTATCTACAAAAATATGTTTGTGTAATGTGTAATAAGGATTTTAATAAATGCTTGAAAATGGGTTTCTTAATATGCTCATTATGTTTCTGAGCTGGCTAATTCTTTAAGGAAATGAAGAAAAAATAATGAAATGATGTTACACAGGTACTTAATTTTTTTTATCTCTGATACTACTCTGGTAATTAATGTCTGGTTTATGCAAACTAGACGATATCTCTTACTGGACACATTACTGTCAAGAAAATATTACTTGCCTTAATTATCAGTAATGAAGCAGGGATAAGCTGCTCACTTAGATATAATATATCTAATGACCTTTTCAGCTAGAGGTTGTGATGAAAGGTATCAGTTTCACAAATTATGCCTCATTCAGTTTCTGGCCTTTGTCTAGATTAATGTTTTGAGGATGAGTTTTAAAGTCAGACATAAATTGTGTTTGGTGTTTAAAATTGATTTAGTGTCTTGCTTTTAGTACATCATTTTTTCCCTTATAAATTACACCAAGCCTCATTTTTATCTTCATGTTTTATTATTAAAGTCAATAGTTAAGTCTATTCTTGTCTTATTAACTACTGCTGTATATTTTCACAATAGTAACTGGCAGAGGAAAGCTTAAATAAGCATTTTAATGTGAAGGTGTATCATGGTTTTTGAAAGCTTGTCTTCAGTTATGTTTATTTTTAAAAACTTTTTGATCAATGTGTTTTTTTAATTTTTAACATATAAAACAATTTTTAAAACATAATCTTTCCTCTTATTCTAGTCAATATCATTAGGACTGAAATGGGTGAAGTTAACTGCTATCTACTTTTTCCTTTATCTGTGCTCTACAATATGATAATCTCCAAAGTATCTGATTCACTGTGTGACTGTGATAGCGTTTATGTACAGTGAATATATACAGGCGGTGTTTCTCCATGTCCTTAATGACTTGGGTCCAAATGGACTTCCACTAATGTAGTCTGTTTGGTGAGCAGTTTGAGTCCATCACCTAGATGTGATTCTGATTTTTTTGGCTGATTGAGCAGTGATGTCAAGAATGACTCTAACAATCTATTTACTCTGAAGGAAGAAACAGTGCAGTGATGTTTAGTAAATTTTAAAATTCCAATTTATTTCAATACCTTCTAGAAAATAAGTTCTGTTTTGTTCTCCTCTTGTGACTAATTCCACGAGAATTCATATTGTGGTCCTTGTACGTTCAGTATACTTGGTTTCTGGCAGTTGAATGTAATTTAGAAAAAAGTCTATAATAAAAGATCATTTGTATCTGTACTGATGTATGAAAGGAAGATGTAGCATGGTCACACATCAGCTCTGTGTGCTACATATTTACCATTTAGAATTGTGGTTGATCTGCACATAACAAGCAACATGTCCGTGGATCAGTTTAAGCAGCAAGCGTCAACTTTCATTCCTACAGCCAGCATTTAGTTGATTCCAGTGTAGTCTATTGAGCTCTTGTAAATAACTAAACCTATGATAGGGTGGATGTTCCTTAGGTCTCAGGTCAGGTGCGAAACCACTCTTCAGTCTTCTGACATACAGGAGTGGAGGTGACAGAGGCCACGGAGTAATGGCACTGTGAGTCTTTAAAGACTTCAGATTTCCAGTTCCCTTGGAGGAGCTAAATTTCTAGCCCGTGCCTGTGTTGAACAGGTTGTTGAGACAACTACGTCTTACCTTCCTCCTGGTAAAACTCTGACGCTGTCCTGTTCTCAGCCTGCCTCGGTGTCCTTAATACCATGAGGGAGTCAGGAAGCCTTGACTTTGTCAGAACTCTCTTCAGTTTAACGTAACAGAAATAAACCTATCAATAATACAGGTGATTGCTCAGACACACAGTGTGATTTCAAACAAAAAAACCCACAGACCTCAGGCTAAACTGAGAGGTGGAAAGACAAAGCAAATTGTTCTGTAGAAAGCCTAGTAGCCACTAAATTAATTGGTGTAGCAGGAATTAATCAGCTGATCCTGATTTTACTTTCCTCAGCCAAAGACAAGATTAAGGGTCTGATGCAGAAGGAAGCAGCCCTGTTCTTGCCATGAATGCGTTTTTGAAGATAGCTCATTCATTCCCCAGCCTGGACTGTGTGCAATCCCTGGCTGTTCACTCAAGATTCCACTGGTCTTCAGTGTGGAGCAAATAAATATTTTCATATTTCATAGTGTTGATTACGGAAGTTCTGACAAACTCTGCCATCCTTTTCACAGGAAAGTGGGAACATGATGAGTGCCCAGCCAAGAAATATACTGCTCTTTTTCCTTGTCATGATAGTGTAGTGTAAGTGTGACTGCTTTTAAAATTGGTATTTTTGAAATTTATTTTTTAAATTTTAAATGGTCACTTGGGATTTTTTTTTTCATTTTAATATGTCTGACTTTTCAAAAACGTTTAGTATGAGAACAGCAAATTGTGTTTGATTTACACTTTGAACTGATTGATACAGTCTTATATTAGACACAACATGGATATAAGATACACTGAAAAACTTCACTGTATTAGAAATACCAACCTTTGGACCATGACATTTCTTGAAAAGAGGTTAAGTAATTAAACAGTAACTGGGACCTTAACAGTGTGGTTATTAGGAAGACAGCAGCAATGAATGTAAATTAAATCATATTCTCTGTCAAGCGCTGTTTTATTGTGTTAACAAACACCGAAGATAGAAATTAAAGTATAGCTACAACAAATTTAAGTGTTATCAATACTGTGTCAAAATGAGTTGAAATCATTCATATGAACTAAGAGAGTATTTAAATATATTTGAAACCAAAGCCAATTATTTAGAAGACTGTAAACAAAGTGGGAAGAAGCAAAGATAAGCAAAAAAAGCCCCAAAACTTACCAAGTGGAATAAATTGAAAAAATGTTGGAAACACTGGATAAACTAAAGAATTAATTTAAAAAGTGGTAACTTGATTATTAAGTAGTTACATACTTAATGTGTGAGTGCAGAAATGTTAAATTCATCAGGTCATTTGAAGTGATGTAAATAAGCAAAATGAAACACCTCTAATAAGCCATTTCTCTCAGTTCCTTCCTCTGCTTCATGATTATCCACTTCATTCAACTTTTTTACAACTTCTTACATCACTTGCTGTGTGTTTTTACTCCTCATCTCTTCTTAAACTGTAAACACTAACAAAATGGACAAAAATATAATTAATAAACTCAGTGATCATAATTTAAGGTAAACAGCATGAACATTCACTGACGAGGGAGTAGATTTCCCCCAAAATGTGTTTGAGGATCTAGAAGACTCTTACATGTGTAATCTCTCTCCCAGTCTGTATGGAGGATTCATAATATGACTTTTTTTCCCAGATATCTATAATATAAATAAATGTTCTGCATTTTATGTTCTCAGTTCCATGTTCTAGGGTTTCAGTAGAATATGCCATTAATTGGCTTGGACCAATGCTTGAGAAGATGTATGAATATATTCTGATCCCTGCTGCAAATTAAAGCCTAATTAATTGATCACCATTTGGATTTACAAACCAAAGTCCATTAGACTGGACTGTGAATCACTCCCTGAAAAATCCCTGCAGAACATTTTCCATTTGCGTTTTTAGTTAACTGAACAAATCTTTTCCCCCTGATCAGTCCCGTGTTCCTGGTATAATTTATGTATCTCTTATTCATAATGCCTCTGATTAAGAACAGTCAAAATACATAGAGATAGCAAGGGGGAATTCATGCAGTAATCTTTCCTTCAGCATGAACTACAGAAAATTCTTATGGCTGTACCTGTAAGTCTTGCATGGAAATGGCTCTTGGACCTTTCTCAGGATTAACTGCATGGAAACTTGTCTGCAATGGGGGGCTCTTTGCTAGGCACAAATGTAAACTTCATAAAACACTGTCTCTGCAAACCAGTTGCTATTGCCTTGCTTCAGTCCTGGTTCATGTGCCAGCTACGGAAGGCAAATGCAGACCAGACCAGAGAAACACTGAAAACCCTCACTGTATTAAAAACTGGAAGGCATCTGTGCTGCTCTTGTGGTTACAAGGGGTGACTGTTCTATCCACTCCAGCTCCAGCATAGCGACCGGAGTGCAGGTTAAATAGCTGACGCCAATAACTAAATTAGATGTTCTCAATAAAACCTGACCTTAAGGTAGAAGTCACAGTGGTTCACTCTCAGCTGGCCTCAGTCTACCCCCCTGCCTGTGCACCCAGAATAAACCGCAGAACTCCTGCTGATGTTAAAGTTAATTTACATGTAAATCTAGATTAATCCCAGATTTAATCCCAGGCTCAAAATGTTGCACATTACATGCATTCTACTTTCATAATATCAACCTGAGACATAGGTCTACAATCTTACTCCAGAAAAATTTATTTGCAAGTGTAGCAGACTGTTTAGTAGTCCATAGAACTACATGAGTAGAAAATTCAGACTTTTAGTGTTGCATAGTAACTTTACAAGTAATTGTTTTAAGTGTAATTTTTGTTTACTTTAAAACAGAAAAAAATGAGGCATAATAGTAGCAGTATGCACCCCAAAGAAGAAAAAATGAAAATAAAATGTCACATCAGAAAGAAACATAAGTTATAATGAGATTGAATTTGTGGGTGTATTTTAACCTCTGTAACGTTACTTTGAAACCCTTGAAATGTGATTACATCGTGACCAAAGTGTTGGCTGTATTAAGTGATTGCTTTATGAACCAGAGCTGCAGTAATAGGTTATGTTTACTTGTATCTTAATTGCATAGAGACACATGGAAAACAAAAATAATAAAATTTTGAGAATCACTTCAATATTAGAGAGATTTAATATAATGTGGAAGTCCTTGATCATTGTAGTTGAAAAAATGTCCATACATTTCTGATTTTCTGCAACTTTCTGTTTTCTGATAAGTATGTTGGTAAGTTTTCGAGTCTGTCTTCTAAATATTTAGCAGCACTGAGTAAAATATACCCCAGAGTGTTTGGTCAGATGCTTTCCAAAGTATAAAATAAATTATATTGTGAAACTCATTACATTTTTAGTTTCATGATTACTTCACAATAATTAGATGCTAACATTTTGCAATATTGCATTTACTAGGTATCTTTATTGGATTTTAACCTATTTTTTACTGTAAAGCACTATCTTGCCTACTCGGATCATCAGTGAACTTGTATGTATGATAGTCAAAATTCCTATTTTACAGATTTGCTATTATAGTAACCGTAGATGGAAACAGGGCAAAGATTTCCTTGTTTAAATACCTCTAAGAAAAAGTCTGATAATGATGAATCATGAAATTACAAAATACATGTAAGATGAAATTTTAGAAGATGGTGAAGTAATAAGTGGGTTCAGTAAGTGCTTCATATTCTGCTTAATTTCACAAAAGGAACAATTAAAATAAGCAGATAGTGGCTGTATGTTCAGGTTGATTTCAGGATCAGTGAAGCATTGATACAATACTGAGTTAGTAAAAACCACTTAAACTTAGTTTCGCAGTTTACTTGGAACATAGTGTTATTTTTAGGAAGGGAATGATACTCAGTAGTTGAAGTTGGATGGCAAAATTCAATATATGATGTGTGTGATACTAAGTGAAGTTAGTGGAAATGTGGCTTTTGGTTAAAAAATGACCCTTTAATCTAGAAGAAGGTATTGGGAACAGATTACAGTTATGCAAGTAAAGCGGTTGTATAAATGAAAATAGGGATCTAAATTGTAACAGAAGATAATCCTGATAATTTTGTCAGACATCTTTCCTAATAACATGTTATGTTATTTTACTTGAGAATGCTAACAAATCTTGGGGAAAGAGGTTGTTTTGGCTGCTTGTGTAGGGGTCTGTATTTCTCAACAGTTCAAAAGAGGAATCAAAAATTTCTTCAAAAACCAATTAAGGTCTCCAGCAGAAATTTTATGTTAGTCCTTCAGTTTCATTTAGCTGTAGTTTTCAGAAAACTCTGCCAGAGTGAAAAAGTCTGATCTGCTTTACCTCTCAAGATATGCACTGTGAAACTTTTGCTTAGTCTTGCAGAAGTACAGGTTTTCAAAAATCTCTTTTCATCTCTTAACCACAAAGTTCAAGAGAAGCCAAACTTTTCAATATGTCTGATATGCATTATATTCCTGGTTGTATGGGAGGATGAATAATTTGTGTTCTAATGTCCTTGTTTTCTTCATCGTATCTTTTTAATACTTAGTGGTGATGTCCCATAAATTTGATCTGTAATCACAGGGAAGCCATAAATGCTAATATTTAGCCTGAACTAGTAAGCCAAAAGAAAAAAAACAACCTCTGCATTCTTTGACTCTCCGTGCCACATGCTGACAGACTAGGCTTGAAGAGAAGTTTTATGAAGGTCAGCAGAAGTTGCCTTCACTGAAGAATGCAGAGGAGGTCTGCCTGCTCTGTTATTTGCCACAGATGCCGATGGACTTGGCAAATCTTTGTCACAAAACTGGTTCTTTCCATTTATCCAGCTGAATGCACATTGGGGATTCAAGCACTCTGCCAGTATGTTTGTCCATCTCTGGATGTGAGTCTTTCTGGCTGGTGCTAATTAATTTAATCTATGAGGTGGCAAATGAATTAAATTGTTTCAGTAATTTCCACTTAGTTTTCCAAGTAGATGGAAGACTCAGAGTTGTTCTTTTTAATTTGTTGTTGTAATAGAAGATATATGAAAATACACATAGCATTTCCAGAGTTCAAAGGAAGAGCTAGTATGATGCAAGACCTTTCATCCTAAGTCAGTACTCTTTATGGAAGTGTCTTGCCCCAAAGAATATTGCCATTCTGAATAGACACAGAACTGAGAGACATCTTGCAAATGCAGAGTCACAAAATAGAAGTGAGACAATTTTTTTCCTGAGTTAGTTTTTGCAGAGCTGGGCACTAAACCAGGAACTTCTCAGGCTATCTCTATTTTCTTCACAGAAAAAAAAAGGTATGTGCTTCTAAAAGCAGCTGTATGTTCCTTGGCGAGACTCATCCTTCAGAACTAGCATCTAAAACATTTCAATTTGGCCTCAATTAAAAGTGTACTTACACACATGCTATAAATTGATCCTGTTTAATTGATTTTTCCTTATGTATTGTGTAAACAACACGGAGAAGTGTCTGTGGAACTGTTTTGTCAATAAAAGAATTTCCAAATATTTTTTCCCCCAATACTCTACTGTTTTAGTGGAAGCCTAAAACGAAAGTGTGCTTCACTGGTGCCATATTAATGACACCTTTATGACTACATATACCTAAAAATATACGTTAGAAAGGTATTGGTTAAATATTTTAACTAAGTCTTTATAATATTTTTTTGAGCAATGTCAAATACAATTTTTCTTTTAAAAGATTTTGCTGGAATTTAGTCTTTGAAAATATTAACAGCTTACAGCAGGTAGGCTATAAAATAACACTGTACGCTGTCTATTTAGTTTCTGGTTGAAAAAGCACAGCAGTACTTTAGTTCATTACCTTTGAAAAAAACAGTAACAAGATAATACAGCTGCCTCTGATTAAGATGTAAATTCTTTCTAATTAGAATGTAAATTCTTACATTTAAATGAAGACATCAATTGTCAGGTTGCCATATGATATCTTATTCCACCTTGCCTGAATGAAGCCCTCACTGTTCATCTATGGCACTAAAATAGTTTTGCAATCCCTTTGTTCTCTGATTCTTGTAATATTCTCTCTTCATGTTCCCTTTACACATTGCTTTTGTTTGTTTTCCCCCTGCATCTGATATTGTTGCGTCTTGGGATTTTGCAGAAATTTGGAATGAAAATTGAGTTCAGTCAGTGCCAGTATTTGCTTGTGCCTCAATTACTTCTGCTGAATTTTCCTCAATGCAAATCAGGCAGGTTGCATAAAGTGGTGCATGTATTTGAAATAATTAATTTTCCGTAAAATGATGGATCAAGTCCAATCAACCTTCATGAAATCTAAATAAAAGAATAGAGAATTAGAAATTAATTAACATTTTGTGTTGCTAATACTTTATTATGCAGTCTAAACTCTAAATAATAAGTTGGGGGGCTTTTAGTATAACTTTTTATTATGAGCTGTTGATGATAACCTTTGACATAATTCTCTTTTTGAAATATGTCGGTGTGAGTATGTTAACCTAAATTTAATGTCATGGAAGGCATTGTAAATTAATAAGATTTTAAAGTAGAAAATTACAAGATACAGACAGTTTAAGAATTGGCCCGTTAATTATTTTTGCATTTTAAACTCTTCTGCAGAGTTAAGGCAATATGTGTCTACGAGATGATTTTAAAGTGTTTAATTTCATTGTTTTATTAAACCAGGCCATAATACTAAATCTTTTTGACTGAGAACATATCCTTGGGGTTTTTTGTTGGAAACCTGCTTTTAATCAAATACCTGTGTAGGAGAAGTTTACACTCTGCTTACAAACACATGCCTTCTCTTGCTACTGCAAATCATTCTTCTTTTCCCCATTTACAAGCTGTATTAATTTTGAGTATGTGTTTTCTACAAGTATTTCTTGCCAGTGAGATTCTCTGTATCAGACTTGGTCGTAGGTAGTGACACCATTTCTGGTAAAACAACACAAATCTTAATATAAATGACAAAAGATATTTTGATCTAACATAGATATGTATGTGTTGTGTAAATACTATTTGTAATGCCTTTATGTACAGAAAGGTATAATTATGATCAAATTGTTAGTAGTAATAACAGTTTATGTGATGATTCTAGTTGGACTGATAAGCCTTTATCACAGATTTGCTTAAAATGTTAAGTCTAAAGATCAGAAAAAGTTGAGTGCAGTTTTAAAAAGTCAGAAAACTTTCTCGTAACGATAGTTAGATAACACTGGTGTTCACATCATTTATGGTTTAACACTGCTTGCCATAAAATCTTTCAGTAAGAGTATTGCACTGGTTTTTTCCAACTGAATTGTAGCAGGTGTCACTTTATTAACAAGCACAAAGACTGCGCTTGTTTGTTAGGAGTCAGAAAAGAGTCGTTAATGTTGGATTTTTTTAAGTTGCCACAAGCAGAAAGGCTCAATATGTTAGCAAAATGTGACTTACTGAACATGAATGTGTTATCTGCTTTTCTCCTTTTAGCCCTCAACACAAAATTTTCTTATATAATTCCAGTTATAATACACCTATAACAACCTTATCAACGTAGAAAATTAAATAGAGCCTTTAAAGTCTTTTTTACTCAGGAGCTATAAAAAATTACTGTAGCTTATAAGTTCAAATATACCACTTCTACCCCTGAGAACTGCAAAATAAGCACAAAAAGCAATTATTCCTGTGAAACCTCCAGTTGTGTAAATGGTTGACCAGTTTGCACACAAGTAGCTTTCTGTCCGTGAGGGACTAAGCTGTGCATTAAAGTGTTTGTAGGATGAGGCCTTATTACTTATGCGTATAATTTTTACAGTTCACAAGAGCTAGGATATCTTATGCATAATATTAGATGGTCAAGTATTCTCAAGTACGATATTAGTAAATTTGAGTGTCTCGATTCTGAGAGTTTCAACAAAAGAGATATTAAAAAATAGATTTTATAAGTAACATCAAAATAGGCTGCATCCGTGTTGTCCAGTGTCGATCTCAGTACTGTCATGAGAAAACTGGTGAAGTACAGAGGTATTTTATATGGAGAGCTTACTCTGAAATTCTGGAGGACTTTGTCATTCTTATGTCTACTTTAGAAGAAAATTGTAATAAACATGACCCTCTACTGTTACGAAGCTTTTTTTTTAATATTCCTTTGAAAAATGTTTACTTGTACTAAAAACTGGTGCATTTTGTTAAAGGGAAGAACATGCCATGGTCTTGAAGAAGCTCAGTTATTTCAGTTGGGGCTAATCAATACCAGCTAAGTATTGAGAAATTACCCTGTATTCACTGTGTTGCAGGGAAAACAGATATATTATTCTGTCTTTTAGCATGGTTGTATTTCAGTGTGTATATATACATATATTTTCTAGGATGCTTTGGATGCTATATTAATAATTATACTGTTCCAAACAGATAATGGATTAGTGTCGTGTTTCATAATTTAGTTAATGATTCTCTTAGTGGGTGAAGAGGAAATAACTCTGATCAGTTTGGTCTAGATACTGAAAGTGGTAGGAAGTAAGATGCTTTCACCCAATTAGAGTAACATCCAAGAAACATAATGTAGATAATACAGTAATAAAAATAAATGTGTACTCAAACATTTTCATACATAAAATAAGCTGAAAGACTATAGAAATTAAGCAGATTCTAGCCTTTGAGGGAATTTGTTAGAGAAACAACAAATAGCATCATTTATAAAAATTTTCCCTCTGTTGCTTTCTTTCCTCAAAATATCCTGTGGTGTATGTAGGAGTCAAAGAATTTTACAAATCATCTTCACACTTGATTTTTTAATAGTATGTTAAGTATTTTTCTGAATGAGAGGAGCAGACAGTAAAAACCAGGTCCAAAAAACAATCAAAGTGCTTACTTTCAGATTTTCTTTAACCACTTGATCTGTAACCCAGCCCCATTAATGCTTTTGGTTTGGAATACATAATAAGGTGATGGTGGTAAACGTCCTTTTCTGCAACACAGTGATTTTTCCTATATCTTTCCCTCCTCAAATTTATATTTGATGCCTTTCTTGTCTTTTACTTCATTCCGTATTTCACGCAGATATTACTTTTCTCTAGCAAACAAAAAAAAATTGCCTCCCATTCACGGTTCATTCTATTCATCAGTCTGACCAATTTGACAACTTCTCATTCGTCATAGACATTGTAAATCACATCTCTAGAGCTTTCTTTGCAGTCCAAGTCTCTATTAGTTCTCTTTCTGTGAAAGGAATCCCAGACCCTCCTGTTTCCTGCAGGAGTCTACTCAACTGTATCAACAGGACTGTTTAAAGTATGAGCTTAATAAGTTTGTAGAAGTAATCTTATTTATATCCTGCCAATAACTAGTTTAGTTTTCTCCTTCAGTAAGTTCTAGAATTGATCTACCTTTTTTTTTTGTGGCTAGTCTGTAGTCTCTGTTTTTATACACTGATATGTTAAATTTTCTGATGAATTGAATCTCAGCTGTAATTACAGTCTTCGCTGGATACCTTAGTAGGATGTGTCAGCAGGGAAGGTGAGTTACATTCTGAGTCATACCAGGCTCATATCTCTCACTCTGTAGTAGGGTCTCTCATGGACATATCTTTCTCAGTTCTGACAGAAATTTTCATCAGTTATTGTCTTGTTTTGCCTCTTCATGTGATATTTTCAGCTATGGGAGAGTGTGGCTCTGTAACAACAGCTGTGCAACAAAGTTTAGTATGGTCCCCTTGCCAAGGGAAAGTATCTCTTCTTTCCCCTCCTGTCTTTTTTTAAATTAATTTTTAGTATAACACATTAGTAGGGGCCATCTTGAGGGCTCTGTTCCAAAGACATAAATATCTTTACGTGACTCCGCACCATCAAGGTCAGCTTCTTCACATTTTAACCCTGTCTATATTAAACCCCATTTATTGCTACAAAAGTCCAGCAAGCTATTTCAATTGTCTATGTAAATCAAATTAGATTAATTTTGCCTCTTGATGTTATTTTACCACTGCTTAAATTGATAGGAGAATTGTGTAGAGCAGAAGTATCATTGCAATCAATTTTTAGAACACTTAAGGTAAACTTTGGGCTGCATGTCAGTCTGCTTTTCCTTTTTACAGATAATTTCATAGGTTCAGGGGGGTTGTTCTGAATTTTGAAATATTTGAGTACACCACGAAACAATTTTACTTGTCTCCACCAAGTAACTGCAAGGCAAACTGCCAGAGTTTATTGTACTATTCATTTGTCTCTACAGTTGGTGAGGAAACAAAGACATTCTGCCATATTAATGGGGAAACATCTGCCCTTCAAAAGAGAGAAGTCTGATTAAATGAAAGAGAATAACTTATATTGTCAGTATGAGAAAGAGT
>NW_010125583.1:37425-54282 GCF_000699245.1 Pterocles gutturalis | reverse complement strand
AGGGAAAGATAAGAACTCAAGTTTAAACTCTCAGTGTTAGCTGGACCTGTCAAAGCCATCTGAAAGATTCAAAACTAAACAATTGGAAAATGAATTTACTATGATCTTTGTAGCAGGATTCCCATTACAGAATGATGAAGTAATACCTTTTCTTCCTCCACACAGAGGAAAACCTCTTCCCTCACATACAGTATTATGCAAGACAAAATGAATTAAATGCATGTTTATGATAATTGTTATTCATTTTACTTAGAAGTGGAGAGGTGATGGAATGAGAAACAAATGTTTTGAATAGATGTTTTCATAGAGTAAATGAAAACAATGCTGAGTGTATGAATAAGTCATCGTAACAATGGTTCAGACACTTATTTTGGATGTGCATAGCATTATTTTGCCTAATATAAACGTTAGGTACAGCTTTTGCGTATATCATGCCCTGAATATGTCATCAAAAAGCCTTCTTCTGAATAAACTTCCTTAAATTATGGATACAAGAACCCAGCATATTTTAAAATATGCTTTTAAAAGTCTGCAGAGAAGAAGTGACATTGAAACAGATTCCATGCATCTATTAATTTAATTTGCTTTATTATTTTTTAAAAGTTGAGAGATGGCTTTGAAATTATGTATAGCAATGTTCAGTATTAAGCAGTAGTAGGCAGAGGCTTTGTTTTTCATGGTGTTGGTAGGTTGGCACTCTGTTTTAAAGGAGGGAACCACTTGAGTCATGCAGCTTCTACCAGATGTGTATATCCATTGCTAACTGCCCCACTAGCATCAACCAGACTGAACCCATCAACCTGCATTGTTACTATAAAAAAGAAGTTGCAGCTTTAGGCTTTGAAACTAGGGAGTTTTCTTACTGAATGCTGACCTAAATGCAAATGTATGTGGCCTGATTTGCTAGCCACTTACGTAGAGAACTGTATGCCTACGTTACTTTATAATCTTTAGTATGAGCCATTTTTAACAATGTAGTCGTAATAATTCAAAAGTCTGCAAAACGCGAAGATACAAGCACATCCTAGCAGTTGATAGTACTGAGTGATGTAAACAGTACAATTACACAGATGTTGAGTACTTTGAATAGGTACAAAATAAATCATTTTGTACAAAGGGGTTATGGGTGACACTTCTTTAAAAGAAAAGTAAACTTGTCTAAAGTTATAGTTCCAAGTAGTTTGTACATCCAAGTTTTTAGCACTCAGATATGCAGAAGCTTGATTACTAACATTCACTAAAAAGACAATTCTGTCTTCTGTATCCCTCCTCCTGCGGGGTTATCAGTTGACTGTTTTCTTGTCAGAAATGGATGCCAGTCTTCCTACTCAAATGAGGATCCAATGCATCCTTCCACATAGATGTCCCCTTAAACTTCTACCTTGTATTTTATGAGACTTGAAGCATTTCTTAGATATTACGTGTCTTCACACCAAATTTCACAGTTCTGTATTTAAAATTCAATCCATTCTACTGCTTTAGCTGATAAACTTTTATTTATTCAAAAGACTTCTCACAACTGGTTTTATCTTTGACATAAAATAATGGCATGATAAAATGACTTAAAAGCAATCTAGGCTGTTAAAACTTCAGCAATTTCCATTGATGCGCTAGGAGTGCAGACTGCATTCATATTATTTTTAATCCTTCATTGCATTATTGGTGTTTCATATAAGCATGTGCTTCCAGTAATTTCTTATGAAACTTGCTTAAGTAGGTAAAAGAAATGAATAAAAACTTGAAAAAAGCCTAATCCAACATTATATCTAAGCAAATCTTTCCCAGCCCAATACTATGTATACAATTCTTGTATACATTTTTGTTTTGTGCTTATACTATCCATGAAATTAAAAGAATACTTTCTAGTCTTTCATTTCCATTGTCATCCATGAGATGTGACTCAAAATAATGCTAGTAAAATTAAGTTATCTTTCCTTTCCATGGGTGTATGATATCGGTAGGTGGGTGTTCCCTTGTGCTTCTCATGTTTCCTTCTATTTATGACTTTTACTATGCATATGCTGGTCATTGCTCACAGGTTATTTATACCAAACCTATTTAGATGGTCTTTCCTACACATCCAATACTGAAATAAGATACCTCTATTTTTATTCTATTAAAATAAAAAAGCCAGCAGAAGAATATTCAGTGGTTACTAAACTGGCTGTGTCAAAATAATTGTAATCTCAGCACTAGTAATAATCTTCTACAAGCAGCCCATAGTAGTGCAAATAATTAAATTATTTTTTAAATAACCGTAATGGGAGGTTGAATGGGAACTGGCAAAATTTGGCATTGTGTTATATATTCTTACACCTATGTGCACCTTGTACCTAGTCTCCTAATTAGTTTTTCTTTATTTTCAAGTGTTTTGGGAAGAGAGAAGTGAGGGCACAACCGCTAGAGGAACAGTAGGCTCAGAGTGGGAGTTATCATGCCCACACATACTGCTGCTGATCCTACTTCATCCCACTAACTGCTGTATTTTCATTATAAGCTTGGATTCTGTTTCCCTCTTTATTACAAGGATGTTACAGTTCTTTATTCTTCACTGACAGCTGGCAACAGGTAATGCTGGCTGTTATTTTGTTCCCTCTAGTCAAGCACATTCATTTCCAAATATAACCATGTTTTGTTTGCTGTATTTTGTTCTTGGTGTGGTTGAATGCCATCCTTGGAAAGATGTGCATTGAGCTACTATTGAATAAGTGGCTTGCCTTCGGCATTCATGAGTAAATTCTGTAGTTTTTGTTTCAAGGCTTTGACATGTCATCAAGTGTAAATCTATTCTAATGCCAAAATCCCTCTTGATGTCTGATGCCAATCAGTAGCTTTTCATCTTGAAAAAGGTAGTGAATAATTTGCCCCGTGGATATTACACAGATACCATATATGGTAAGAAGCAAAGAGAGGGGAATCCCATACCCATTTTTAAATTCAAATAATCATGTTCAACCAGTTTGCTTTCCTAAATACCATTGGTAGTCTGGTACATTTTCTCGCTTTCAAGTGAATATTGAATACTTGTCTAATTTGCATATTTGCGATGTGTGGAAACAATATGCTCTTTCTGCTGCAGTGTTTTATTTCATGAGCAGTAGCCAACATGCTGAAATATATGAATTATATTACATTTGTTATTTTAATAGGAAGCTCAAATCTTTTACCTCCTTCAGCTTCATTAGCGGTTTTTTTAATAATAAAAAAGAACGAAAAGGCATTTGCTATATAGGAAGGTCAACATTTTCTTTGTGAATACAGTTTGCACCCATGATTTTGAATTTCAATGATCTGTAAGCCCTAAGAGTGTTGAATTAAAGGCATACAACACTGTAGTTCACTCACGAGCTCAAAAGTATGTAATTTCTTTCCTTAGAAAGGAGGCTTACTGAAAACCTAATGATGTGTTTATGTAGTTGAATGGTACTCATATAGTTTATACTCGGAAGAAAAAAGCACGTAGAGCTTTGTATTTAACGCCTTTTCAGTGTGAAAAATTACAAGATTTTAGGGTGCCCAGGGACTATTGTGACTGTCTAATCTGACCTCCTGTGTGATACAGGTCATACTGCTTTGCACAGTAATTCCTGCATCAGGGCAGATAAATTCTTCAGCTGCAGTGAACATTTTGTACTGCGTTTGGTTGGTTTAAGCTGCCACCTTATCCTAAAGCTCATACGAGTAATACCAATACTGTGAGGTATTTTTTTACAGTTTGTAACAATGTTGAACCCTTCACCCAAAGTTACTCAAAACAGCTTGTATGCCTTAATTAAACATTAAGATATCATTATTTTAAAATGACAAGTCATGTATATAATTTCCAGTGTAGTTAATCAGGAACAGAATTCAAACTCGTCATCTTTTGGTTTAAGTAATAAATCATAAAAACACTCATTAGCTGATTCACTAGCCAGTGATGATTTTAGGCTGAAAAATCTAATCATTATTATAGTAAGTTAATTTTTGTCAGGTTTAAGAATTACTTAAAATTACAGTGAACCCAAACTGATATTTGAAAATGTTTGCTACTTGAATATTGAGGTTGAAGTTCTCATTCTAAAATCTTCAGGCGTGCTGCATTGCTTACTGCTGTGCTCGTGCGGACTGCCTTTATGCACAAGAGATCCCAAAGAACTTTAACAACTGTTTTTATACAGGAAATCATCCATGTATTATTTAATTGCGGCATTCATTCAGGAATGAAATGCAATAGCTGTCCAAGCCCTCCAAACTAGAAGTTTATTTTGGAAAAATGTAAAAACAATTTTATGCAAATAGAATATCTGTTAGCACTAAAGAAAGCAAAGATGAATTAATTATCAAGGGTAGGATTTTGCTAGATCAGGGTTAATAGCTGACCTCTTCAGAAATGGACTCTCTAACACTCCGTGACAGTTGAACTCTAAATCTTATATCTCATCTAAAAGATCCAACAGTAGAACAAATAATCTGACACCTAACTACTAAAAAGTAGCCAAATAACAATATTCTATTTTCCATTCAGTTTTCTTCCCTGTGGTAAATTGGTCACCTGCTTTCAGTTAATGTCAAGTTACTGTCAGTGCTTGTTGCAGTTTCGGTGTCTGTAGACATGTAGAGATGGATCTAGCAATGGAGCAATGACTAGGGCATAAATGAAAAATACCGTGTTCTAAATCCAGTCTCTCCAGGAATAATTTGATGCTATAGTTTTAAAGGAATCAATATGCAGTATCTCTCTTCACTGAAATATTTTGTTATAATACAATTGTGATGTTCATAATGGTATAGTCAAGTAGGGACTAATGAGCTATAGGGACCTGTAGGTATACAAACGCAGCAAACAGATAGTCTGTGCTCTATCCAGACAGCACCTGGCAGAACAAACACATAACATCCAAGTAAAAAAAAAAAAAAAAAAAAATTTGACACCACCAAATGTCATATTAATGTCATTATTAATATTCTACCAGGTTTATTTGGAGGGAGAGGAACTTAAAGGATAGGCCTAAATTAAGACAAAACCAAGTAAAAAGCATAGAGCATAAGAAGATGGCAGTTGGGCAGAAGGGAAGATAACAGATGTAAAGTGAAAATTATATAGGGACTAAGAAAGGGAAAAGGTTGGAACAAACTGCACAAGGCAGAGGAATACTGGGAAAACCTGTAGGAAGTTTTCTTATTGTCTGAATCACCCTACCTTGGATGCTTCTGCATGTTTTCCTACAATTTTGAGGCCTGGCTAGATTATTCTTCCCTTTTTTCTCGCTCTTCTTGGGTCCTTGTGCTGTGGAATATACATGGGCCTGGCAAAAACAGTCTCTGCTTTGTCTGCTTCTGCTAAAATCCAGACTACTAATTTCTGGGGAAATCTTTTTTCTTGTTTTTTCTTTTTTTTTTTTTCTTTTTTTTTCTTTTTCTTTATTTTCGTGAAGCACTTTGCAACTCTGGATATATTCGTGGGTGTGTGTAGGAGGCATTACCACATCTCTGCTTGGCTTGCAGTCACTAGAGTTCTCAATACACTGAATAGTTCAGTTCACGCTTCGTACCCAAAAGTATGCCTCTCATGTCTAGTGAAAGAGGAATCAACAAGTCCAATCAACGCCACCATGAATTGGACTTGTTACCCTGGTTTGATGTTTGGTTTGGGGGCTTTTGGGGTTTTTTTTTTTGTTAAGAGATCGTGTATTCACTGTTGTATGAAAATTAATGGTTGAATCTTAGATCAAGGCTGTACCTGACTTTCCATTCTTGTGGCAAGCTACTGAAAATATAAGGCAAGGTAGATCTGGCATTAACCGAATTCCTTCACCTTACTTTAGCCCTGTAAGGCAGGGTTCTTTCATGCTGTTAGAGTGGCTTTTCCATTTAGCCGGGTAACTTTTCCCATACTATTTTCTTTCTAACAGAAAGGAATCTGTGATAGAAATGTTCAGCCACCCTTCCTCTGTAGGTAACTTCCGATCAGGATCTTTGCTTCTAACAACGTCTGTTTAAAAAGTACATTGAGCTGTGGAGGGCTGCTTCAGCGAAGGTAAGCTGTGTGGCAGGTGACCTACAACCTTTATGCAACTAAGCTCAAGCGTGTCAACCACGGTTAAAATGCTAGATGATCTTAGCTTTGCCATCTATTTTGCCAAAAAACGGATAAGTTAGACTGGGCAGAAGTCTGGTTTTCTGTGGCTAGATTTCTGACAGTGTCTTGCTGGGGATCGTACAGGAGATCTCTGGCGCAGTACTGGAAAAACTGGAATTTCTAAATCCTGGCTGAGTATTTTAGTTATTGGGCCAGTCTCTATTGGAATAATTTCTTGAGTAGATTCATCAGAGAACAACATAGATATACATGAAAAGTGAACAGGGTGATAGTGATTAGGGTCCAAATAAGGAAAATAAATTACCTGGATGAAGGTATCTATCTGTGATGAGCTAGAGGCGTAAATAGTGAATGTAGGAAAAGGGAATGTCCAGAGGTAATAGTTTTTGTCGTGGAAAGGTAGATTACATGCAGCAGGAGTTATGTTAAGAATTAACTATTAGATCGCCTTGGGCTGAAATGTTTTTGTGACTATTTTACAAGATTAGATTAAATTTAAATATATGTTAATCTTCTAGCTCCCACCATCACAAATAATAAAATAATTCAACATATAGTAAATAGTAAAATAATTTAATAAATAGTGGTTTTAATTACTTGCTGATTTTTTAGCTTATTTTTAACACTTGATCATCAAATAAATCTACTTTTTTCTGTCCAAAGGTCAAATTTAAAATACACATTACCACTTATAATCAGGCTTAGATTCTCAGAAGACCTCACTGTACACTGCTAACTGACTGTGATGAAGCTCCATTCAATGAAACTGAGCATGGACATAATCTGAAATCTGGATGTAAATGTTTTGTTTGGATTCTTTAGTTTTCCCCTGTGCCACTGCAGGAAAAGGACATACGCTCGGAAAGCGTGTGGTCTCCAGGAACACTGCTCTGCTGCTAAAAGCAATTGTAGGGAATGGTTGCTGGGCAATCAGCCGACAAGTAAACTGAGATCCCTTAGCTTTCCTGTACTTATCTTGATTAATGATTTAGCTAATCATAAAATACAGTGTATTCGTAATTTAGATAGAATACTTAATGTTTTTCAAGGGAAATAAAAAATGTGTCTCATCTGTAAAAGCCTTCCTTCTGGCTGAAATGGGCTGTAATTATAAATAAAGTCAAGATGGTATAAATCTCTAGTATATTTTAATCACAAAATCTTTTACGTTTACTATGACAAATAATACAGAAAGTACCAAACTTGTCATCATTTGCAGTTCTTTCAGTTGGCACTTTGTGAATATTTTTTTGAAAAAACAAGTCACCTGCTTCTCAACTATTTTTGTGCAGCAATAGCAAAATCTGATGCAACTTTGATTAACATTCATAGGCGTTTTTCCATCTTCTTGCATAGCACAAGGTTTGGGCCTGAGAGTCAAATGCTACTCAAAAAAAAAAAAAAAACTTGTCATATTATAGGAACTATTTCTCAAATTTATTTTATTCTTTGGTTTAGCCACATAGAATCTAAGTATCTTATTTTTATTAGAGAAATATGGAGACATTTCGTTCAAACTGAACAGAGTCATTCTTTCAAAATGAAGAGTAATATGCCAAGGTAATGGCTTTGGTGTGCAATTTGAACAAATGTAAAAGGTGTAGCCAAAACTGTCTTTACCAAGTTCCATAAATATACTAAAAGATAGAAGAATGGTAACCGCACGCATGAGACTCCAATTGCCTTCAAAGTGTCCATGTAGATTTTCCCACAAAAATATGAAAGTGACATTCATTCACAATGTCAGAAGAATATTATTTTTATGCTTTGACTCTACAGGCTTAACACATGCACTAACTTCTTCATGATTTGTTCTATCTTAGGGCTATTTTCAGCGTAATCTTTTTATGGGGCTATATTATCTATAAAAATATAGTTTTCTTGACATAAAACATATGTTCATAGGACCATAAAAATGCTCCTTCTTTTGGGTGCCCAGGACCATTAATAATGTCTAAATTATTAAAAGATAAAACATTTTATTTTGAGGTTGGGAAAGATTTTTTTTACCTCTTTTTTTAAATTATTCTTTCTTCTTAGACACCAAAAGCTAAGTTTAGCTAGTGCTTAGCTTAGCTACCTAAGTTTAGGTGGATGAATTCATACCCTTGCAAGAGTGCTACACCTACGTTACGCAAACAGATACATGGGTGCGTGTGTGTATATATACATATGTACTCTTTTTACAACCTTGAGGAAAAAAAAGATTAACTACTTTAAATCATTCAATTTTAGGTCTTTTATACATTTAGGAGAATTTGCTGTTTATTTATCTACTTCCTTAAAAAATGCCAGATGTTTTGCAAACACATTTGTAAGACAAAGTCTTTCTTGTGACATATTTGCAGCTAAGGTGGCTAATACACTGAAGAAAAATGAGAAAATAGGAAATAAAAATAAAGTAAGCAATGATCTCCATATATTTCTTAATATTATTTTCACAGTTAAGTCCTATGTTATCACTAATAAGTTAAAAATCCTTAATGATTAAGTCATTCTATCCTATACAGAGGATAGATACTTATCGACCATCTTAAAAAAGCCAACATATTTCATTTATTAAGTATATAACAAGCTTCAGAACAGATACTAGTAGAACTACCTAATAGCTTTCAGCCAGGTGGTAGTAGCAATGAGTCTGAAGATCAGTGAAGAGCAATTCCTTTTTGTCACAAAAGAAGTTCTGCCTTTGATTTTCCATTGTATGACACTGAGGACCTGAAGAAATACACATTTTAGTATTATAGTTGCCCCATGATTTGACAGAAGGAGTTTTTCATTTGATATGCATCGAAGAAAATCCATTACTGGCTTAAGAATCAAATTCTTCTTATTGTTTAATGTTTTTGTTTTTCTCCATTATTAACCAAAGTAGTTGGCCAAGATTGTTCCACCTAAGAGGAAGAGTCAGTAATGATGTCAGGAGTTTCTTAGTAATCCTGTTTAATTGATAACAAAATGACATAGTATCTTCTCTAATTCTGCTTTTCAGAGAAAAAAATATTAACTCTTCCTTCTTTATAAATAAATTGGTTTTGGTTTGCGTCAAAGGAACACCTGAATTCTTTGCTCTTTTTACCTCCTGAGGCACCACATCAAGACCACTCAAATAGGTACCTGCTTGTACTGAAAAGGGGGGTATTACTTAATGACTCTTTAATGAATAATGTATTCAGCGAACAGGATCTAAACAAACAACAACAGTTCTGTTGAGCTATGTTGGAGTTCAGGACTGTGTACTTGTCTTCAAGAAATTGCAGCTGCAGAACCGGTTTCGTCCTATATTAATGATTCTTCCATTCCATTTCCTAGAAATAAGACTTGCCCCACTGTTTGCTGTTAGGAGGCTTTTCCTTTCAGCTGGGTGAGCTACCTCTCCCTCTGCTAGCTGGTTTGGGATTCACGGCCTCAGAGTTCCTACCTCGGTTCCTGCCACGAACGTCTGCGTCTCTCAGTGTGAGCCCCTCTGTCACTGGAAGAATCTGGCCTTAATGACACTTTCATTGGCATCTTGCACAAAAGATGGTTCCCAGAGGGGGCAAGAACTGCAGGCAGAAGTACTGGTGGCCTCTCCTCCCAAAAGCTGAGATTTTTGGAAGAGCTGGCAATTGTATAAGGGCTTAGCAACTTCTTGTAGTTTTGTCAATATGCAGTGCATAATATGTGAATTTAGTAAAAGAAATTTCGAGCAGAAAGGGCTGCAGGTTGTTTTTTAAGGTGTATTTTTTGTATATGGAGTGCAGTGTAGTGAGAATCACAAGTATTTTTAAGTAGTTTGAATTTCATTTTTACAATAACAGTTTATAAAAAGAGAGAAAGCATACCATAAATTAAACTCCTACATATACACTGCTAAAATTCTCTGCTTGCAGAGCTTTCATCTAGTTTAAGTCTTCTCAGAAAAGTATTGAAATTCTGCAAATAAAACAACATTCTTTAACAAGAATTAAATATAACAGGCAAAGAAAATCGTTTTAAATAATACCATTCATGTTCATATTCTTAGAGAAATGGTATCTGAAACTGGTTTCTTACACAGAAAGCATTTTCTGCACCCTGTAGTATCAGAAGGCAACAACTAAAGTATTTTATTTTATGCACAGGCCATTAAATAATCCGTAGCTGTGTTTCTGCTGTGTTCTTCAAATTTCCTGTTAGTTCTTTTGATTATGTCCATCTTTTTTTTCTCATGTGTTATACCTGAAGTGAAGAAAAAGAAAATGAAACCAAATCCATTCCTTGAGCATAAACTAGGATTATTGTTCTTGTCTGTCACTGAATATGAGAAGTGAATAACTTCCTTCTGCCATTACAGTGACTTTCAACTAATTGCTGAACAGAAATTCATGGGCAGGGTGAAGGCCACAGGCTAGCTTTGTGTCATACAGATCAGATGTTTCCTGGAAAAGGAGGGAATGTACTGACAAAAAAGCAAATATAATCTTGGTTTCATTATTTATTTCCTGTATTTATAAAACCCCATATTTTAATACATGCACACTGAAAATATTAAATTGGACAAAATAGTAATAAAGTAATTTTGATTGGCAACAGGGAGACGGTATTATAATTTCTGATGTTCAGAATTTTATTTTTGAGGGAGAAATCAGGTGAGCATTTCATGTACTTAAATAGAGTTTATGTCTCCTATTGTCCTGTAGGTGGGGTTTTTATCTTATTACCTGTTGTTTAGGCTATCAAGTGTGACAGTGTGTCCTTTTTTGCTGAAAGAGGCAAAAGAAGGAAAACTTTTAGTTATTTTCTTTCTTAATGTTTTGAGGATATATTTTGAACAGAAAATGTATTTTCTTGGTTTGATATAAATTTTTTAATGTCATAAAATATGGAAATGTACAGGTGCTGTTTTGATGGTGGAGACCCACCTAAGCAGCCCATGGTGCTATGTGCCAGTCCGTAGAGGAGAAGTTTGGAAAAAAAGGTTATTGACAATTTGTTTAAAAGAGAAGAACAACTTTCTGTCCAGAGCTTGCCTCCTTTCCTGACCATTCACAGGGAACTAGCCTTCGACACATTTATGCACAACAGTCATCTTCCCAACTAGTTCCACATCCTAAAAATAAACTCTGTGTTATTAATAAGCTCATTAATGACAACAGATAAATTTGCAACTGAAGTATTAAATTATACTTAAAATGCTTCAAAAATGCTTTATGTTCAATTCTGAGCCAGGGAAAAGCGTAGGTGCTTTTTTATGATTAGTTTTTATTTTCCCTTTTTACTTCTTCATGGTAGTTCCCTGTTCTTACCTAAAAGCCCAATATCTTCAGATTCTTTTGTATTTTCAGATGTCCCGTGAAGGTGGATTTTTTTGGAGAAAGAAGCAGTTCTTTTTGAACTGGCAGACTTCATCTTTCCTGTCACATCCTGTAGATACCTATTGATATGTCAAAATAGACCTTGAGGACCCAACATCTTGGCACTGACATCGCCAAGCATAGCTCCTCAGCTTGTAGATCTCCTTGAATTTAGTCAGTGGCTTTCTTCTGAAAATAATGATCATTTTCATTAAAGGTCTACATGTCAGTGTCTATTTTTAAGCGATTGATACGTACTGAAAGCAGTAGAAGTGTAAAGGAGCAGGAGTCATAGCTGTCGCTGGTTAGTGACTCACTGACTTTGAAAGTGCAAAGTAAGAGGGGTGCATAAGTTGGAGGTTACTGTATAATTGTTTGCTGGTAATAGGGATACACAGTCTTGCAGCTTATTTACTGTGCTTTTTTCCTTCAGTTTCTTGTGACTTGTATTTGAATGTAGATTTGGAACAAGAGGTTTAACCAAAACATAGTATCAGCTACTTTGAAAGAATGAAATCTATAGTACGTTCTTTGGGGAGGTTTTTGGCTAGCTAAGCAATAACTGAGGGGGTTTTTTTAAACAGTTGGTTTCATAATATGTTGTCCATAACTTGGAGTTATCTGGGTTCTCTGTAATTTCTGATATCCTTAACATGCTGGAGAAGAAGGAGAGATAATGACTCAAGATAAACATGTGAAAACTTTCTTAGGTTAGAAGCTCCAGCATTTGGCAGTGCATGCCCTACTTAGCAATGTCTCACTGCGTGTGATAAGATTGTTTTAGGCTCTTCATGACTCACTACTCACTTTTTCAAGATATTTACGTTATACCAAGAGGGAGGAAAAGTCCTACATAATTAGTTCTCTTTACTTGATTAATGATTTTACATATATACTAAGGGAAAAGTTCTGTTTACTTTGATTAATAATTTTACCTGTATACTAAGTTGAAAGTATTTTCCCTTAGGTGACATAGCTAGAGCAAAATATTTCCTTTTTCATGTCCAATTTGTTTAACGTATATTAAGAAGGATATTCTTTTTCCAGCAATTACTCCATCTCTTACTTTTTTAGTTCCTAATAAGAAAGTACTGCATAATACTGGAGTCTGTATGTGCTGCCTAGCTAACTTATTTTGCTAAATATAGTAAGTTCAAATTTCTTACCTGGACTCAACTGTTCAAATTCAACTATTTGTGCCAAAGTTTGCAGGGAAGTTCAGGGCTGGAATGCAAAGCAGGAAGATGGGGGATGAACTGGATTTCTAATGCTGATATTTAGTTGGAAGGTTAACTTTTTTTAACCCCACATTCTGTATAGTACCTGGCAGTTCTTCTTAAAGTGACAGATTTTTGGCAACTACGTGGTGTTTCTGAGGGTATAACATGTAATAGTAACAGAGAAGGAATGATTCTTTCAGAAGTAGGATCTTCTAACAAACTCAAATAAAATAAACAAGCCATTTGCTTCAGTCAAACTAGTTTAGATTCCAAAATCAGGCTCTCAGTTCCTATGTGATACTCATGAAAATATTCTTCTCTTTTGTTTTTATTATACCTGAGTTGATATATTCTTGAATGGAGTCCAATCCTCCCTAAGGTGTTTTCCTAGTATACTATTGGGTGCAAGTTGTATTTCCCTGAGTAACTCATCTAGCTTGTAATGATAAATGGCTTCACAGGATTTACAGAGCTACCTTTAAAAACAGAAAATGTAAGTCTTGGCGTTACCCACACAGCTTTCAGGATTGCAAAGAGAATACAAATATGTGCTGTAATTCTCAGGGAGTTTGGCTGAGTTGAACTGTATATGCACATTAGGTTACGTGGACCTTTATAATTTTAAATTTGCTTATAAAGTAATAAATGAATGCATCACCCAAAATGTGTTGTGCACTATAATTGTGCTGTGGTTAGTTCACATTAAGTTTCAATTAGACAAGAATGTGACAGGACCATTTAATTAGTCAATAAGTATCTGTTGCTGGAAGTTGACAACCTGGAAAGTAGTCTGCTCTGGCGGTTGTTATCCAGCACAAGTTCTGTCAGGCAGTGTGTGTCATTAGATGTTGTGCAAGACCTCACCTTAAACTGGAACACTTCAGAGTAAATGGGTTTAACTCTGATTCTCATTCTGCTGTTAACGATATGTTGACAAGAAGGGTGGAATTTTTTAATAAGAAAAAAAAAAATTATAAAAGTCTTAAGTACCAAGCAGTCTGAGTTGTCTGTGTCATATTATGTAATATATCAAGCTTTTCCCCTGCGTGTGATGTGTGATATGCTTAAGACTTAATCACCCAAAGTTGTTAAGTAGAAATTAATTAAAAGTGTGTAATGATGTGTTTCTTAGAAATAATTGGTGTGATTAAAAATCAAATTTTAATAACACAATGGCATCAAAAAGGTTTTCATTCATTTTCCCTATATTTGCTTTTTTAAAAAAAAAATTAAAATACTGGTTTTTAGAACTATATTGCATTAGTTTAGATATTTACATTTTCCTTCTGAAAAAATATTAGCGCCCGCCTATTTTCCATCTTGCACGTACATAATTACAGTCATATGAAATAAAATTAGAAGCACATGACCTCTGCAGAAGTAAGGATTTTAATAATAAATCTTGATTCTCAAGTCTGTGCTTACTCAGTTTGTGAGTAGTGGGAACTCCCCTAGGTAAAATTTTAAAAAATAAGCGTTGACTGTAACTGTCTTTTCCTTTTTTGTTTATATTTGTTGAAGAGCAGCCCTGGTATCTGTTTAAAGACACAGGCTATAACAGTCATATTTAATGTTGAAATATATTGTCATTGTGCTTTGTGGTTTTTCAATGACAGGTTATCGTTGTGGTTTTGCTTTTCGGGTTTTTTGCAAGTGGAGATTCCTTTGCCTCACGGGCTTTGTGTGCGATGTATTGTACCTTTCGCAAATGCACGTTCAGAGTGCTGATCTCTAGTGGGGATTTGTTGCCCCTGTTGCCATATTCTTCTTAGGTAAGCATCTTGTGACTTCAGGAAGTGGCCCACACATGCTGGTGGTATTCAGGAGAAGCATGACTGCTCTGGGGATGAGGTGCACTCTGCTTTAACAGGTGCCAGAAGACATTCAGCTGGTTAGAGCTGTCTGAAGCCCAGGGCAGTAGTCCTCAGAGTCAGCAATGACTGAAACCACAGTGCATCTCTGACTCTGCATCCAGTCCACCTGTTCTCCAATAGGCTGTTGCCATGGCCTTAAGTATGTGGGACTAACTATTTAGTTAACATTTACTCTTTTCATCAATAATTGTGGCTGTTACTGGCCCTGGAACAGAAGGAAGAAAGCAGAGGAGGAAGAGGCAGGGCTGAGATTGCTTGAAACTCTCCCTTATTTATGGAGTTGCTCTGCCTGTTAGGATTTTGAATTCAGGAAAGAGACATCCTTCACTGGTGTGATCTTTTTTTTTCCCCTGATAGATAAGGAGATGGCAGTTACTTCATCCTCTCCTCTTCATCAGACCCCCTGTGCAGAAGCTGGACAATAGAAAAGGGCACAAGGAAATAGTTGGCTGTTTTCCTTCCCTGTCTTGAAGGATATTTTAAGGAGGGTGCAGCATCAAGTGGCATAAAGGAGCAATACATTTATAAAGGCAGTGTTGGAGGACTGAGAAGAGTTTAGTGAATGGGGATATACTGGAATGAAATTACTACATACAGAATTTAGCATTACATTACAGTGAAAAGAATGGCAGCATCATCAATGTTCTAGGTGAAAGGATTAACTTAGAGCTAAAGAAACTATCATGAAGAATAAGGAGAAGCAGATAATTAGAAATTGAAAACTCAGACCTTTACCAGTAGCAATGAAGTGTTCTTCATGGAAGCTACATGCAGAAGATTAAGTTCTTTTACATCTCTGAAGAAAATATGGCAAATATTATGCATCAGAAATCAAGGAAGAAGCACATCAATTGTTGGTTGTACATGGAGAAAATAATTTTGTGCATTTATTCTTGCAGCTGAAATCCCGAGTTAGTTCAGGAGACGTTCAAAACACTTCTGAATTTCTGTTGCTGTACTAAAATCTAGTTCTTGCTGCTAATGAAACTGGCAGCCAACTTCCTCCTAGAAAACATGTTATCCCACAAATGAACACGGGATTAACCCACTGATAAGTAACACCACGGTATTTCTTTGGCCCTCCCTGCCCTTTGCTGAGTATGGATCAGAAGATCTGACAAAAGTAAAGGTATTCTCGTGGTAACAATCACTTCCACTCATGTTATGGAAAACTCAGAAGAGCAGTACACGTACTTTCCTAGGAACGAGGTCTTTTAAAAAGATTTGTGCAATTTTCCCCGCAATACTGACAAGTCTAGTTGAATTACTTAATATCCTGCCCGTATTTTTCCACATCTGTGTTTTTCTAACAGAGAAAGACATTTGTGTGTTTAATTTTTAAATATTCCCTTGGCGTGGTATATAACCATGTCTGTCTGACTTGTTATACTTGATGCCTACATGTCAGCTGAAGCTACTTATAAGGGATCCAAATATAAGCATTATCCTGTTCATATTATACAAGACTTTCCCTGTCTAGTAACCAGCGTCTTTGGCAAGGATGGAGAAATGTTAAGTGAAATATGTCCAGGTTCTTATTATCTCAAATTCTTTCTCATCCAAGAGATTTGTATGGCTGCTACGCTGAATCCTTTACATAATGTTTCCTAAATCACCATTGCCGTATCCAAATTTCACCTATTGTGGTGTAGAATTTATCTGTAAAGTGAACTAACCCCGAACTGTCATCCTCCCCATTTTGAAAGCATTTACTATTTCATTGGATTTAGATATATTTATTATTGTGTGTTGCACCTGTGTTTCTCAAGATGAAAAATGTCAAGTTCTCAATGTTTTTGACAACCCACTTTTTCCTGCTTGATTCTGTTGTCCCGTGGGTTTGTAATTCTTTTCTTCATTTCCCCAGCTGGCAGCACAGACAGTAGTTCTTTATTTATCATATCCCTTCCCCAGAGTTTGAGAATATTTTATCTAGGCTATTCTGTAATTGTTTAACCCAATAAAGTATTGCTTAGAAATATTGCTAATCAATAGACTCTCATCAGTTACGGGTTGCACCAGTTTGGTGCTAGATCTTCCCTTCCTGTGGAAAAGCCACCAGGAGAGGTAATGCAGGAGAGAAACAAGAGCTGACAAGGAAGTGCATGAACCTGACCTTCAAATATTTCAAAGCAGTTGCTCCCTTGGATGGGAATGGTTCAGAGGCATGCTGAGCAGAAATGGAGCTGAGCCTCTCAGCTTCACAGTTTTTGTGGATCTCTGATACAGAAGAGATTTTGTCCTACTTTGAATCAATCTTGCTTCACTTCCTTCTGATTAGAGAGTTCCTGCAGGTCATGGGCTGTTAGCAGACTCTCCCTGTGCACATTAACACCTGCCAATGAGCCGATGTGCGGTATTGATGC